>NC_056743.1:375805368-376075226 GCF_019279795.1 Protopterus annectens
CCTAGGGCCTATACAAGCCTAGCCATAACAATTCCCTGGCTATTTCTTCCCACACTATTTACTTCCCACTTCATACTCTTTATTCAATTCATTCATTTCCAATCCACTCAGTGTGCCACTGAAAACCGTTTCATGTGCCACACTTTCTAACAGAAATATAAGTTTAAAATATAATTATTCCAGATAAGCATTTAATTACTGTATTTCAATATTAAAATCAAATCAATACAGTGTATATTGCATGGTATGGTCAAGGGAGCCCGCGGGATTTTTTGCAGGGTGGTGCAAACCCAGAGCCCCGCCCACTCCCCCCACATAGCTCCCCCCCCCCCACGCAGCCATTTCAGTGCCCCATTACTTGGCTATTTCTTCCCAGTTGCCATACACACTGTTCAAAACTATGTGCATACTGTTTTATGCTTTACTTCTACAATATTACACATATTTCGATTTAATTTACAAAGTTTATAGCACAAACACTGATAGACATTTGACAGTGAAATCAGACTTGGCATTATAACTTCTCTACCTTTGAAAGTCACATTAACTAAAACAGCATTGAAACCCACATTCAAAGAAAATGCATCTGGCCATTGGCAGGTTAAGTTTACCTTTGGGCTGTTTTCAAATCATTGGCCCCTTGCTCCTTACACACATTTTAGGCCCATGCAAAAGTTCTTTAATACAATCAGGAAGGTGAATCAATTCTAATATATAATAATTTAATTATATCCATTCCCTTGTATAATACAGCACCACTTGATAGAATGTATTTTAAATTTATAGTTTTGAACATTTTCCCATTAAGCAATGAAATAAAACATATGAACCAATAATGACAAACTGCCCAATTTCATTTCAACCATAAAGGGCCACTCAAACATCTGTCATTACAATCCACCAATATCAGTCAATATGCACAATTTCTGCAGAAGTAAAAGTCATCTGAATAATTCCACATTAAAGAGATCTGAAACTAATGGAGACTGTTGCTATAAAACAACCTGTATGTCAGTGTTTCATCTACAAATTCAGTGCCGGTTGCCCTTGAAGAATAAATTGCCTATGTTACATTAAACAAAATGGTAAGCTGGTATATTGCAATAGGGAATGGGTAACAGGATGAAAAAAGATGTTCATAGTTACTACTACAAAGGAGGACATACTCAGGACTGTGACACCCCACCCCCTGAAAATACAAATGTACATGCTGTGTGAGTAGAAGCTACATCCCTTCGTATCAAGATGCAAGTATGCAACCTGCTGTGCTACTAACACTGCTTTAAAATTCTATACCACAATAATCATACCATTTGCTAAACAAAACAGTTGCACATTTTAAGCAGACCTAGCATAAGCAGCAGTAAACTTCTCTTCCCTTGAAGCTCACAATTCCTTGAAAATGCACTTGAAAATAAATTCCACCTGCTAACTCTAACACGGTCCTTACACACACACACACACACACACACACACACACACACACACACACACACACACACACACACACACACAGACACACACACACACACACACACACACAAACACACCCCCTCAACCTCTTAGTGCAAGAAATCTCAACAAAGCCTAAAATAAATAGGGACAGTCAGATGAAAAATATTGCTCTGATGAACTTATAAAATTGCAATAGAACAGGATTTGTGTTAGTATGCATTTTTCAAAAAGATACGACACATAAAACTCAAAATGTTTGTCACTATTTAGCAACTGCAATCCTTTTTAGGTGGAATATGGGACAAAAATCTGGACATTCTGCAAAAACCTGGATAGCTGAGGGGTATACTACCTTTCTCTGATACACACACACACACACACACACACACACACACACACACACACACACACACACACACACACACACACACAAAATACCTGTCAATCTCTTCGCACAAGTAATCTGGACAAAGCCTGTTATAATGTTGGAGAAAAAGGCCCAAAACTAGGGGCACATTTATAAAGTTGCTAGAATCAAATGATTTGTGTTAGAATGCATTTTCTGAAAGATATGAAGTCTAAAACTGAAATGTTTATTTTAGCTCATCCCACTGATTTGTAAAAAAAAAAAAGAATTTTTATGAGAAACAGACCAAAAATATGGACATTCTGTGAAAATCTGTACATTTGAGAGGTATGACACACATATAAATCTCCCTACCTCCTTAGAAAGTGG
This sequence comes from Protopterus annectens, assembly GCF_019279795.1. Lineage (NCBI taxonomy): Eukaryota > Metazoa > Chordata > Ceratodontiformes > Protopteridae > Protopterus > Protopterus annectens. The sequence continues at coordinate 375,807,560 of NC_056743.1, forward strand.
ATAGAACAAATATTTTGGGTTTCTAATACCATGACAGGAATGTACCCCATTCCCAAGTCAAAGTATGATTACAGTTCATCATATCAGTACTGTTTCATTCTTTGATGTCAGCCAAAAGTGCTCTTCACAGCACCCGCAATGTGCCCAGGATTGACTCCTCCTGCAATTTGTATGAAGTTATATTTATTAGTAGCATATCTAAATATGACTATAGAATCTGTTTTATAAGACCAGTTGCTCCTACTACTACTAGAACTATCTGGCTATCTTTCTTCCACATGGCTCTCATTTCTGCCTGCAAATCCTGATATTTTATGACTTTGTGTCTCTCTGTATACAAGACACTGTTGTCACTGGGTGTGGTGATTTCAATGATCAATGCTACTTTTGTCTTCTTTTCTTGGACCACTCTATCCGGTTTTCTAGCAGCTATCTTTTGAACTGTTAGTAATGGGTGATCCTATTTGATGCAGACGTCATCATTTTCTATGATGCTTTGTGGCGTATGTTGCCAGTGTTTCCAGCTACTTCACTATCATAATGTTTGCACAATCCCCAGTGCAACAGTCTTGCCACATACTTTTCAGTACACAGTCCTTCTATCGTTAGTATGCTGCAAACAGCAACGAGGTATGCAACTGTTTCCAATTCTCTTTTACAAAACCTACATTTCTCTGTTTCTCCCACATGTTCAATGGACATTGTAAAGCAATGTGTACATGACAGTCCACTATCTTGTGCCACCAATATTAACCTTTCATCTCTTGGTTTGAATTCACCTCTCCTTAACCATTCCTGCTTTGGTTCCTGATCAGCATGAGGTTCTTCCAGAAGTTTTCTATACTTGCAATTATATTTATACATTTTCACATTTCTTGTTTACTGAACTCATCCTTCACCTTATATTCTTGTTTTTGGCACATTCAGTTGCTGCCTGATTTTTATCTACTTGTGGTTTGATTTCCATTCTTGCTTGACGCCGACATGCTTCTGCTAGCCTAACCAGGAAAGTCATCTTAGATTTATTCTCTTCATGTTTCAACACTTTCAGTATGTTTGGGTCTTGTGAGATCAGCCTGTACATGTAATCAGTTTCAAGGAGGCACATCCCGTCTTCAGAATGGGGAATATATAATCTTGGTATGCACTGATTTTTTTTATATATCATTTGGTGAGCATGAAGCATCCTTCTTGTTTTCCTATCTAATCTAGCCAACACATTTTGAGGTCAGTGAAACACTCCAAAATTAAGTTAGGACAGGATGAGCAAATTGGTTTATAGCATGGATTTTGTTCCTAGATGTCAGTCTGTTTTCTGGATTAATTAAAGTCTTCTAAAAGTATTCCTAAGTTTTATTCACATTTGCTCATGTTTAATTGTTTATCATTTATCAATTTCCAAATATTTGCACACTCCCTCTTGCTCAAGTTCTTTTATATCACATTGTTGTACCAAACTGATATTTTCTTGGTGCTGCAGTTTTCCTGCATTAAAGATTGGTTTTACATATTTATTAAGACTAAAGGACATTCTTATATCATCTAGCTCACTAGAGCTATCTAACTTTAGAACTATAGCAATACTTTCACCTCTAGCCAGAATCATGGAAAAATGTGTCCATAGACAACTGATGTCCCATCTCACTCAAAACAAAATACTAGCCAATTCACAACATGGCTTCAGGCCAAATCATAGTACCACCTCAGCCCTACTATCCTTTTCTAATACCATTAATCAAAACCGTAACAATAACAAACTCACATCAGCCCTCTTCTTAGACCTCTCTAAGGCCTTTGATATGGTGAATCACAATCTCCTCATAAACACTTTAAAAACTTTATCACTTAATGACCACACGCTAAAATGGTTTCAGTCATATCTGGGCAACAGACAACAAGCTGTACAATGGCGGGATAAACTCTCATCACATTTACCAGTCACCACAGGCATTCTGCAGGGCTCTATCCTTGGTCCCCTCCTCTTCTCTATCTTTATAAACAACCTGCCCACCGCCACTCCCCAGGCCACATGCATACAATAAGCAGACGACTCTACCTTAATCTGTTCAGACACTTCCCAGACAGATCTCATGGCAATCACCCAAAACAAGTTTAACCTAGTCGAAAAATGGTTCTCAGCTCGTCAACTCATTTTAAATCCCAACAAAACCAAATTGCTCACATTCTCACCCACCTGTAAGACCTCCTCCCCACTGTTCTCCATTAACTCTTCCAACAGCACAATTATATCTCCAGATACCCATACTAAGCTTTTAGGTGTCACTATCGACAACTCCCTTAAATTCAACCATCAAATCTGTCAACAAAAAACTTGGGTCTCTTTACAAGTTCAGATGTTTCCTTACCCCACACACCAGATCTACTATTGCTAGCACACACCTGCTGTCAACCCTTCTCTATGCCTCTCCCCTTTTTATTAATTTAAACCAATCTACGCTAAAAAACTAACCATCTGCTATAATCACATCGCTAGATTCCCAACAGGTATGGCCTGTAGGACCCACCACTGCCTTAACCTTAAACACCTGGGGTGGCTAGAATGCACTAGCCTATTTCACTATAATCAGCTCAAAATAGCCCATCAAATTCTTAACCACCCTGAAAAAACACCTGCTCTTAAATGTTATCATTAAGCCCTGTTGTCACTTCGATCCTCCAATAAACTATTAGTCCAAACATCTAAATCCAATGATGCTGCTGGTGAATCACTTTACTCTAACTATGTAGGAAAACTCTGGAACTCACTGCCTTCTGTTCTCACTTTAGAACCATCTTTCTCACTATTCAAAAAAAATCTTAAACTAAATCTCAAATCGCACTGGCAATGTTCCTGTTCCAAACCAGGTTAGCCCTTCCCACATTCATTATGTAACTGAAACAGACTTACTTTTGCCATCTTACTTTTGCTTCACTCTTTAAATGTTTAAATGTATGTTTATTGCACAGTAACATTACTATTTTTTTGTATTGAACGTTGTATTGTAACTGCATAACTTTCTTAGAATGTATTTAACTGTTTGTTTACTAATCTGGAGCTTTTCTCCCCGGGCCTCCGCTGAAAATGGACATGTATCTAGTCGGACTCTCCTGGTTAACAAATGTAAAATAAAATAAATAAATAAAATAAAATCTGACTTGCAGTTGTGCTTTCAGTTCCTCATCTGATGAGCTATACAGTTTTAAATCATTGACAAAGAGAAATGAGAGGTCTTTATACACTTTTACTTTCTAGGAACCACATTATAAGGCAAGACAGAGTATTCGCTGTTGAATTTTTATCCATGGGATAATAATTTGTCCTTTATCATGGCTTAATTGCAAAGTGGTCTGCCACTGTTTCATAGTCACTGTAATGTAGTTGACCAGTGTAGGGTGTACCTTATACATTTTTAAGCACTCTAATCTATGAACGTGCGATACTATCAGATGCTTTTTTGAACTCAATCCTTGCCATACTTAGATTCTTGCCCCTTTACAGTTTTCTAGTATGACTTTAACAACAAATGATCTTTTGTTCCATATGACTTTGTTATTGCCCTTTTGTTCTATGCTTGTGCTGCGGAAGAGAATAGGTATATTACAATGGTGTGCTGTGGTAGAGAATAGGTATATTACAATGGTGTGCTGTGGTAGAGAATAGGTATATTACAATGGTGTGCCGTGGTAGAGAATAGGTATATTACAATGGTGTGCCGTGGTAGAGAATAGGTAGATTACAACAGTGTGCTGTGGTAGAGAATAGGTATATTACAATGGTGTGCTGTGGTAAAGAATAGGTATATTACAACAGTGTGCTGTGGTAGAGAATAGGTATATTACAACAGTGTGCTGTGGTAGAGAATAGGTATATTACAATGGTGTGCTGTGGTAGAGAATAGGTATATTACAACAGTGTGCTGTGGTAGAGAATAGGTATATTACAACAGTGTGCTGTGGTAGAGAATAGGTATATTACAACGGTGTGCTGTGGTAGAGAATAGGTATATTACAATGGTGTGCTGTGGTACAGAATAGGTATATTACAATGGTGTGCTGTGGTACAGAATAGGTATATTACAATGGTGTGCTGTGGTACAGAATAGGTATATTACAATGGTGTGCTGTGGTAGAGAATAGGTATATTACAACAGTGTGCTGTGGTAGAGAATAGGTAGATTACAACAGTGTGCTGCGGAAGAGAATAGGTAGATTACAACGGTGTGCTGTGGTAGAGAATAGGTATATTACAATGGTGTGCTGCGGTAGAGAATAGGTATATTACAACAGTGTGCTGTGGTAGAGAATAGGTATATTACAACAGTGTGCTGCGGTAGAGAATAGGTATATTACAATGGTGTGCTGTGGTACAGAATAGGTATATTACAATGGTGTGCTGTGGTAGAGAATAGGTATATTACAATGGTGTGCTGTGGTACAGAATAGGTATATTACAATGGTGTGCTGTGGTAGAGAATAGGTATATTACAATGGTGTGCTGTGGTAGAGAATAGGTATATTACAATGGTGTGCTGTGGTAGAGAATAGGTATATTACAATGGTGTGCTGTGGTAGAGAATAGGTATATTACAATGGTGTGCTGTGGTAGAGAATAGGTAGATTACAATGGTGTGCTGTGGTAGAGAATAGGTATATTACAATGGTGTGCTGTGGTAGAGAATAGGTAGATTACAACAGTGTGCTGTGGTAGAGAATAGGTAGATTACAATGTTGTGCTGTGGTAGAGAATAGGTATATTACAATGGTGTGCTGTGGTAGAGAATAGGTAGATTACAATGGTGTGCTGTGGTAGAGAATAGGTATATTACAATGGTGTGCTGTGGTAGAGAATAGGTATATTACAATGGTGTGCTGTGGTAGAGAATAGGTAGATTACAACAGTGTGCTGCGGAAGAGAATAGGTAGATTACAACAGTGTGCTGTGGTAGAGAATAGGTATATTACAATGGTGTGCTGTGGTAGAGAATAGGTATATTACAATGGTGTGCTGTGGTAGAGAATAGGTAGATTACAATGGTGTGCTGTGGTAGAGAATAGGTATATTACAATGGTGTGCTGTGGTAGAGAATAGGTATATTACAATCTTGTGCAGCAGTAGAGAATATGTATATTTCAGTGATGCGCTGCAAGAGAGAATAGGTATATTACAATGGTGTGCTGCAGGAGAGAATAGGTAGATTACAGTGGTGTGATGCAGTAGAGAATAGGTATATTACAGTGGTGTGCTGCATTAGAGAACAGGTATATTACAGTGGTGTGCTGCAGTAGAGAACAGGTATATTACAGTGGTGTGCTGCAGTAGAGACTAGGTATATTACAATGGTGTGCTGCAGTAGAGACTAGGTATATTACAATGGTGTGCTGCAGTAGAGAATAGGTATATTACAATGGGGTGCTGCAGTAGAGAATAGGTATATTACAACAGTGTGCTGCAGTAGAGAATAGGTATATTACAATGGTGTGCTGCAGTAGAGAATAGGTATATTACAATGGTGTGCTACAGTAGAGAATAGGTACATTACAATGGTGTGCTGCAGTAGAAAATAGGTAAATTACAATGGTGTGCTGCAGTAGAGAATAGGTAAATTACAATGGTGTGCTGCAGTAGAGAACAGGTATATTACAATGTTGTGCTGCAGTAGAGAATAGGTATATTACAATGGTGTGCTACAGTAGAGAATAGGTACATTACAATGGTGTGCTGCAGTAGAAAATAGGTACATTACAATGGGGTGCCACAGTAGAGAATAGGTACATTACAATGGGATGCCACAGTAGAGAATAGGTACATTACAATGGGGTGCCGCAGTAGAGAATAGGTACATTACAATGGGGTGCCTCTGTAGAGAATAGGTATATTACAATGGGGTGCTGCAGTAGAGAATAGGTATATTTCAATGGGGTGCCGCAGTAGAGAATAGGTATATTACAATGGGGTGCCACAGTAGAGTACAGAATAGGTATATTACAGTGGTGTGCCGCAGTAGAGAATAGGTATATTACAGTGGTGTGCCGCAGTAGAGAATAGGTATATTACAGTGGTGTGCCGCAGTAGAGAATAGGTATAGTACAGTGGTGTGCCACAGTAGAGAATAGGTATATTACAGTGGTGTGCCACAGTAGAGAATAGGTATATTACAATGGTGTGCCGCAGTAGAGAATAGGTCTATTACAATGGTGTGCCACAGTAGAGAATAGGTATATTACAATGGTGTGTCACAGTAGAGAATAGATATATTACAAGGGTGTGCCGCAGTAGAGAATAGGTATATTACAAGGGTGTGCCGCAGTAGAGAATAGGTTTATTACAGTGGTGTGCCGCAGTACAGAATAGGTAGATTACAGTGGTGTGCCGCAGTAGAGAATAGGTAGATTACAATGGCGTGCTGCAGTAGAGAATAGGTAGATTACAATGGCGTGCCACAGTAGAGAATAGGTAGATTACAATGACATGCTGCAGTAGAGAATAGGTAGATTACAGTGGCGTGCCGCAGGAGAGAATAGGTAGATTACAGTGGCATGCCGCAGGAGAGAATAGGTAGATTACAATGGCATGCCGCAGGAGAGAATAGGTAGATTACAATGGCGTGCAGCAGGAGAGAATAGGTAGATTACAACGGTGTGTCGCAGGAGAGAATAGGTAGATTACAACGGTGTGCCACAGGAGAGAATAGGTATATTACAAAGGTGTGCCGCAGGAGAGAATAGGTATATTACAGTGGTGTGCTGCAGTAGAGAATAGGTATGTTACAGTGGTGTGCTGTAGTAGAGAATAGGTATGTTACAGTGGTGTGCTGCAGTAGAGAACAGGTATGTTACAGTGGTGTGCTGCAGTAGAGAACAGGTATATTACAATGGTGTGCTGCAGTAGAGAACAGGTATATTACAATGGTGTGCTGCAGTAGATGCACATATTGTTTTAGAGGATATCAGATTATTAACAGAGGAAGAAAGAACACAAACTAAAAAACTTTGGAATGGTGTGGTAGTTTGGAACATGGGGAAAGAAATATGCTTGGGCATATATCTATATTATGTCAAGAAAGCATTAAAATATTAGATGTAACCATAGTGGAACTAGGGCGAACTATGTTAAAAGACATGAGATGGAAAATATGTGTATAGAATTATAGATTTATATGCATATACAACAAAAAATGAGAGAGAAATAATGTTTAAAAATATTCTTGAATGTGTTTGTGTATGGACATTATAGTGGTGGGTAATTTTAATTGCAATTTAAGGAAAAATAAGAGTAATTGCGATGTTAAAATGACTAAAGAAATTATGAGAAGTGTAAAGTTAAGTGTATGGGACAATAACCACTAGACCTATAAAGAGAATGAAATTAGGACAGAAATTGATTTATTTATTAATATCTGAGTGTTTTAAAGTTATACACAAGGAATTAAGTATGCTGGATTTTCAGATTGTGTGGCAATATGGGTTAAAGTACAGGAAAATGAAGAATATATAAGAATAGGAAAATGAATAAAGAGAATTAATGAAAATGAACTAGGTTTAGAAGAGAAAAAAGAACTTATGGAATTATGGAAAAGCATAAGACTATGAGGGAGTTTTATGAGAATTGGACTGTTTGGTGGCATAATTTTAAAGAAAATATAAAAAGTATTTTTAGAATGTATAAGGAAGAAAAGAAGAAAAGAAAAAGAGATATAAAATATTAAGAAATATTTAAAGACTTATGAAAGAAAAATTCCTTTTATGAAAAAGAAAGAGAAATATATAAAATTAATCAAATTAAAATTAATGATTTGTTATATAAGCAAAGCTATTGTTTACAAGGAAAGAAAGAAGGGGTAGCACCATATTATAATAAAATAATAAAAGAAGGAAAAATAATAAGAGAATTAAAAATATGGAAGGTAAGCAAGAAGGAATATATGAAATAATTAAATAATATGTTTTGGAATTATTTGCTATGAGAGAAGAAAACATAGAACAAATTTATAAAAGGTTAAAAATTAAATAAGGAAAATAGTGAGTATTTAGAACAAAAATAACCATGAAATAATTGAATTAAATTCTAAAAGATATTAACATGAATTCTGCAAGAGGACTGGATGGAATTGAATATAATAAAGACATGAAAGAGTGTCAAAAAATAATTTTTATAGAAGTTATGAATGAATGGTTAAAAACTGGAATTAAAGAGAAAGACATATATACAGGAGTTATAAAATTTATATTTTAAAAATGAAATAAAGAGGAGATAAAAAAATGGAGACTGATAACATGGAATAATACAGATTATAATTTTTTTATGAGAATAATAACAAGGTTATAGGAAAAAATGGATAGAATATATGACCAAAATGTATTTGGAAGTAAAGGAAAAGGAAGTCAAGAGTTAGTATGGATAATAAGAGAAATAATTGATGACATCATAAATAATGCAGAAGCGGAGGTTATGATAGGGAATATAAGTAAAGCTTATGATAATATTCAATATAAATAATTATGGGGAATTTTGCAGGCGTATAATGTAAGCAAAAATATTACAAGTAATAAAATCTGTTTATGAAAGGAATGTAAATGGCTGGATTGGGGAAGAAATAAAAATAGAATGTGGAATAAAGCATGGCTGTCCAGCTAGTAGTGTAATTTTCTCATTAGTTATGAAAGTAATAGTGAATGGAATTAATAAAATGTCAAGTAGTGGTGGATACAAAATGATGAAGAAAGTACATTTGTCAATAATGTATAATTATGTGGATGATAGTATATTAATTGTTAAAATTAAAGTATGGATGGAAAAAGAAAATGAAAAATTAAGTATAAATTGAAAAAAAAAAATGGTTTATGTATAAATAAGAAGAAAAGTAAAGGATTTGATTTTTGAAGGCATGATAAGAGGTGTTGAGTTCAATGAAATATATATAGCTATATTAGGAATAACATTTGGTAGGAATGAATGCAGGCAACAACAATGGGATAAGGTATTCAGAGAAGTAAAGGATATGACTAATTTTTGGAAATCATACAGATTTTCATATAGAAAAAAGCACACTTGTTGAATACCATGGTAATAGGAAAAATTGCTTATGTTGCTAACATCTATATGATTCCTATTAAGTATGTGAAGGTGATTTGGCGTTCGCAAATACAACAGAACTGGAAAAACCAAACAAAAACGCCAAAGGCTATTCTGTCTTGAGATGCCTGAACATATCCAAAATGCAATTCTTGTCTGGATTAACGATCAGCTGAAAACCAAGTTGCACATAAAATCCAACATTTATTGAGTACCAACAGGTTAAGTTAAGCGCTTTCACCTGTTACAAACACAGGCTTCATCAGAACTAAATTTAAAAAAAAACACTTGCAGTTTAAATAAACATTTTGGCACCAAAAAGGTGGCTGTTTAAAGATACAGATCCTTAAACAAGAACCTACATATCCAGATATAAAAATGACAAAGCCACCCATTATTTGACATATAATTGCACCCTAGACTGTCTAAGTTATACAATTAAAAGGACAATTTATAAAATTAATCAATAAAAATATGTTCCTTTTGATCTATTACAAATTATCCAAATGTTGCTAATGCTGATTTAACTTATTCAACAATGCCCTTATGGAGATAAAATCATTGAGCCCTGGTGGTGAAGAAGCATCTGTATAAAGTTGCCACCACATTTCCTTATAAGATAGCAAACCTTTGTAATCTCCCCCCCTCGGGTCAATTTTGATGGTATCCAAAATTGCAAACATAAAATTGTGTTTGTCACCCCACTTTTTTATATGCCAGTATAATGCATTTTTTCATCCTTCTTTTTTATACGTCCTCTTTTTTATATACTATACATACGAGCATATATGCGCTTATGAAACTGCCTGACTGACATTTTTATATCTGGATATGTAGGTTCTTGTTTAAGCATCTGTATCTTTAAACAGCCACCTTTTTGGCACCAAAATGTTTATTTAAACTGCAATTGTTTTTTTAAAAATTTAGTTCTGATGAAGCCCGTGTTTGTAACGGGTGAAAGAGCTTAATTTAACCTGTTGGTACTCAATAAATGTTGGATTTTATGTGCAACTTGGTTTTCAGCTAATCGTTAATACAGACAAGAATTGCATTTTGGATATGTTCAGGCGTCTCAAGACAGCATAGCTTTTGGCATTTTTGTTTGTTTTTTCTATTCCTATTAAGTATGAAAAATAATTAATGATGATTATATTCTTTTTTATATGGCACTCTAGACTGAATCCATTCAAAAGAGGGATTCTGTACATGAAAGCAGAGCAAGGAGGTTTGGGTTTAATAAGCCCAATAGTACATGCAACATCTTTAATTTTATATAAGGTATTAAAAGGAATTATGACGGAAAATAAAAAAATTATTTAGAAAATAAAAAAATTAACTGCGGTGGTGGTGCTGCAGTAGCATTGTCGCCTCACAGTAAGATGTTGTGCTGTTTGATTCTCAGCTAGAGCGTCTTCTGTGTGGAGACATGCGTGAATGGGCGTACCTTCATTGAAGGTTGTGCATCAGGGCTGGCAACTCGGCACGTAAAAAATCTACTGCCAATCATTAGCGGACCAGAGTTCCGCTGTGGCGACCCCTAACCGGGAAAAGCTGAAGGACACAACAACAATGAAGGAAAAGAAAAAATTGATAAAAATGATACTATATTATAAATACAAATAATTGTAGGAAGGAATGGAAGTTAAAAATGAAGTAAAAGCACTGTGAATGAAGAAATGAAAGAGTACCAAAACAAAATTGTGTTATGTAAAATAAAAAAGAATATATGTGAGAAAAATAGAAAGGCTTGGTACTTAAGTATTATGAAAGCATTTTATTATATTGATCCATGGAAAGATTTAGAAATAGATGAGAAAAAAGCTATAATGATGAGATATAATAACGATAAAAAGATTAAAGGATGTAATGATTTTTTTATGGAGATTTTCTGTTAGAAAATTGTCGGTTAAGGCAAATATGCCATACAAAAAAAAATCAAGATAGAATATGTAATAAATCTGGCAAGTTTGAGACTACTGAGCATGTGTTTTTGAAATGTGAAATAGTTAATTTATGGAAATAATTATGTAAAGATAATAGGGTGAAAAATTTGTTAAAATTTGAACAAACAAATATGGTCATAATAGCATTTGGTTATTATGGTGCATGCAAGCAGGAAAAAGTGAAGAAAATAGAGTAATATTTTATGCTTCATGGACTATATGGAATGAGGGACTAAATAAAATTAAATACAATGGAAAATGGACTTTGACAAAGATCTTGGAAAAAATAATGTTTTGGTTGTGGATAAAAGAGTGGGGGGATTCTTAAATTGAAGTTTATAATGTATGGAGATTTGTAAATAGATGCAAATAATGTAAATATGTACATAATATGTAATGTATATATCAATAAAAAAAACTATTATTTTGCATGTTAGGTTCCATGGAATCTTTTAACTGACATTCCTTCTACTGGCACCCCAACCAGGTGGCCAGATGCACAGCACCCTTCCTGCCCAGCCATTCAAGTCCCATTTCTGTGCCCTGCCAGTGACTTTCCACCTGTTATTTAAAAATTTCAACAATAATAATAATAATGTGTTCTTTTAACATATAGCAACCTGGTTGCTACAAATGTAGCAAACCTTTGCTACAGTTTATATCATGCCTGCGCAGAGCACTATGGCACTCATGTTTGCTTGACAGCAAATACAATACCAGATTTTAAAAACTGGTATTTCATTAGAGATTAAGATTGTCTGACCTTGACCCCCAACACTTTGCACCTAAGGCAGTTGTTCCTGTTGCCTCAGCACAGCTACACTACTGCTACAGCTGTGTTAAAAAGCAAATAAAAGAAGACAAAAAACTATATTATAACAAAATTCAGAGTAATAACAAACAAAACCCTAAACAAATTCTGGTCAATTATTAAAGAAATCTTACATCTTGGCCAAAAATTCAACCCTAAACCATCTTTCAATAACTCACCACTCAAAAATGTAATAGAATTCAAATCTTATTGTATAGATAGTATTGCATCCCTCACCAAGGATTCACAAACATTTAAACCCAACCATGCCCAACAACTACATATCACCACATCCACTTTCACATTCAAACCTGTACCCACATCCTAAATAAAACTACTCTTAAACAAACTCAAACCATGCTCTACTTCAGGTAATAACCTTCCAGTACCTTAAAACAGCAGCCAACAGCATTATCTGTCCCATCTCAATCCTTATAAACAGGTCAATCCATAAATCTTATGTTCCCTGTCTCTGACAAAAAAGTCACACATTATCCCTCTAGACAAAGTAGGAAATTCAACAGACATCACTAATTTTTGACCTACAGCAATCTTATCCTGCCTTGAAAAATATATTCAAAAACAAATTGCTAAACTGTCTTCTGCAGGAAAAATTTCTATTCCCCACACAACATGGCTTCCCTCCCTCCCATAATACTAACACTGCATTTCTCACATTTATAGATATTGACAATAAAGCTAGAGAGACTGGCAAGCTAATATCCTCCTCATTTCTAGACTTGCCTATAACCTTTGGCACAATTTGTCACAGCAAACTTCTACTTCAAATGCCCTCACTAGGTCTATCTCAGCGCACCATTCATGGTTCAAAAGCTACCTGTCCAGTAGGTATCAGTCAGTAAAAGGAACTCCACCCTGTCTCCATACCTTCCAGTTAAAACCAGTGTACCCACAAAGCTTTCTCCTTGGTCTCTTCCACTTTAACATTCACATCAACACCCTCCATTCATCCACACAACAGGTCTCCCTAATACAATACAATAGAGATGACTTTACACTCATATGCATATCAGAAAATCTTGCATACCTCCAAAAAATTAAGAAAGCTTTAACAGCCATTGAAACATTGCTTTGTAACTCACAACTCATGCTCAACCCCCCAAAAAATATCTCATGGAAAAAAATGTAAAATCCTCCCTCTTAATAATACAACCACTGATATCACTTCTCATAGCAAATTATTAGGGATAACAGTGGATGATAATCTTAAATTATACATGTATATACAAAACTGAATAAAAAGAAAATCACCAAACGCTAAGGATGCTTTATAGAACCAAAAACTTTCTCACCAACTCAACTAAAACTACATTTGCAACTACTTATGTCCTTTATAGCATGTTCATACTTTCTAACTTTCAGACATCACAAAATCAAAACTTGAACAATACCATAATAAAGTGGCTAAATTTGCAGTAAATATCCCTTTCAAAACCCACCACTGTATAGAACTAAAATGCCAAAACTGATTTGAAACACTCCCATCAGCCAGCATATATGCAACTTCTTACCACCAATAAAATTATCCAGTATCCATCTGCTTGTCCAGCACTAAATACCATTCTATACAACTATGTTCCCAATCAGTCATGACAAATCTATCAAGCTTTGCTGGCCATGGTCTGTAATTAATATCCTGTTGCTAAGACCTACAACTCCTTACCTATACCCATTAGGTCAACATCCTTCCTCCACTCCTTTAAAAACATTTTGAATGACTTCCTAGCCCAAATCTGGTCCTGTTATTGCTGAACTCTAGGTAAACTATATCTCTAAATTTGAACAAGTACCTATTCGTATCTGTACCTCCTTACCCCTTCTTTATTCACTTCTTAACTTCAATCAGTTTCGCTCCCCTAAGTAAACTTGGTATTACCCTTTTTTACTCTCATTCCACATTGCAGTTTCTGTTTGTGTGTTATACTAACTTACCTTTACTTTCTCTAAACTTACTAAAATGTCTCTAAATATTAAATCAATGTCATATCATTTGCATTTATTTTTAACCAATGCTGTCACATTATGTCTAAACTGGTATACTTATTTAAAATGTAGATGTTTTATATTATTTTTGAAGACTGCAATATCATTGTTCTTGAAATGTTATTGTAATATTTTTGGAACATTTCTCTGTTTAGTCCTCTGTGGAATATGGGCACCTACCTAGGAGGACTTTCTCGGTAATCAAATGTCAACAAATAAATAATATAGTCGAGAAATTCAGTCTATCAGATTGCAAGTCTTCAGTCATCTTTTATTCCATTAGTGATATGAAAGGAAGTATTAAAAATATTCCAAAAAACATTGCAAACTAATTAGAAAAATACATTATGCATCACCCTGTAAGCCTCTCTATTTAAACAGAAACTAAAGCAAAAAGGTACATTACTGCTAGCAGAACTGATTCTTAGTATGTGATACCTTCAAGTTTATCTGCTCGAGTCATTAGACCAGTTTACCTACCCAGATATCAAACTGGAAATAAATAATCCTACATGAGCCTTGCCAAAGCAGGTTACAATATATTCCCAGCTGCTGGTTCTATGAAGCTCCAAAACCACACTGGAAGCCTCGCGGACCTAAAATAAAAACTTACAGTGCATTTTGGAATTTAAGTTACTTGAGGCTTCTAGTCTAGTTCCAGAACATTATATTTTTGCATAGTTAACTTTATTTACAAATATTGTCAAATTAATTTATCATTAGTTACTGGCTCTTAACAAGTGTTTGCACTGTGAAAGACAGTTAGTACCCCCACAAAATGTAACATGCAAAGAACTCAGCTAGCCCCTGAAAACACATCATTACCCAGTACTTAGTTACTCCCACTGATTCAAAAAAAAAGGTTAAAGGTATTTTGGTCAGCCACTGCCAGTACAACACAGCATGGTGACATGGGTAATTCTTACAGCTGCAATTTCAGAAGAAACAGATCTAGCCTTGTTTTCTGAGGCTTTTTCACACAATATCAAACTTGAGAAAAAACATTTTAATTATCCTTTATCCCCACCACTGGGTGTTTCCAGGATTAGATTCAACAATCTATACCTGGCATTGCTTATCTGACGTTCACCAGTTCAAGTCATTTGTCACTATTTGTGCAGTTAGTAATATATTTTCTACTTATGGACTGTAGAATTTCCTAGCAGATGAGTTGGTATCCCTGTGTATGTCCAGCTTTATAACACAACAATTTTGTTCCTGTTTTCAAGCAGCATCAACATGTAATTATATCTTATGTTTCACAGATGGCATTTGAAATTCCATTGGTCAACAGCTCCCTTCACAGTCACATGAGTCAGCCATGGTGATTGTAGCCCTGATATCTACCAGGATTATCAATCAGTGACATACTTTGGTCCCTCGTCTCCTCCAGATAGGATGGGTTGTTTAATCACTTTTCCCTGCCTGGGCTGAAGCCAAGATATTTAGAATTGCACATCTTTGTCCTAAGAGCTGCACACACTCTGAGAATAGAATAATAATTTTTTTCAATGGAATATATTTTATATATGGAATTAATGTGGCAGGGCATATACTACGGTTAGTATGATAAATGTCTTGAATTTGATAGCTTGTAATACAATGAGCATTCATCAACCCAGAGACAGCAGTTATTTCCTTTCTTGTTTCTCTTTAACTTTTTGAATAATATACATAATATATATACATGTATAATGTAGTAATAATATATATATATATATATATATATATATATATATATATATATATATATGGATCTAGGACTGTTTCACAAAATCACATTTCCTTGAAACGGAAATGGGCGAACACACTTTCGTAAAACTGCATTTTTACTGAAAATGCACTTTCGTGAAAGACAAACAAAAAAAAACAAATAAAAAAACTAGAAAAAAAAACAGTTATCACATTTATGCAGGGGGCAAGTGCCCCTGCACCCACCCATGTGGGGGGCTGTGCCCCCATACCCCCTACTTTTGTATTCTCACTCTGAGATTGCACTACAGTGGGGAAAAGGGTACCTCTCTCAGTCTAGAGTACATCTCCACATCCCTCACACTATAACATGTGTAAGCACTGTAGTCATGAAATAAAACTGGCCTGTCTCACCTAATTGTATCCCTAATGATATCAGTTCAGGTTTGCCATTATTAGTACAACTAACATGATTTTTCAGTGATTTTAGAGATTGTGTATACAACCTATTAGAGACTTATCAAGGAAAATCAGTCAGAGCTTACTACAGTAAAATGTCGGCTGTGTAAACCCTCATCAAGTCTTTTCTCCTCCAGTGGTTTCGCACACTTGGCTGTAGATTTAGGATGATGTGGAACCCATCCTAACATAACCTCTTGTAGTATTGCATAAATAATACAAACAGCACCTCATACCCTTATAAAAAGAATATTGAGCATTCTGACTATATTATTCTAGGCTAATACTGAACAGCAGTGATAAATCTGCTACCCTGCAAAACTGAGATATTACATCTCTGGTTTACTCTCCCACATAAACATTTTTAGAAAAAGAAATGCAGTTGTGTAAAACTGCAAGCAGATATTCTGTTCTTGGGACAAGGAATTATTAGTTACTCAAATCATCCCTTTGTTTCCATCAGAAAAGCATCGCTATTCTACCAGCACATCAGACATCTGTGCCATAACTGACTACACAATGCCTGTTTGTTTAGACAGTTAGAAAATACAAATACGTGACAACAAAGCAGTATAGCAGTAGACTAACTACAGCATTTTGTCACTGTAGTTTTAGTGGTGTGGTCATTAACGGAAGTTACACCATTAATGTGGAAAACCACATTAGCTACCTACTGTATGCTGTACTGTCACTATTTCCCCTCCATGTTAGGATAACATTAATGAATTAGCATTTGCCAAAAACAATAAAATACCATAGTGTTTTACTTGTTTGTTTGTGTCTTTCGGCTTTTCCCGGTTAGGGGTCACCACAGCGAAACTCCAGTCCGCTAATGATTGGCAGTTGATTTTTACGTACCTGCTTGCCAGGCCTGATGCACAACCTTCAGCGAAGGTACGCCCATTCACGCATGTCTCCACGCAGAAGACGCTCTAGCTGAGAATCGAACCAGACAGCGTCTTACTGTGAGGCGACAACGCTACTGCAGCACCACCACCACAGGTCTACTACAGTGTTATATTTCAACTGCAAGGTTGAACATATACCACTGGCTCAGAAATTGCATAGCAGGGATCATTTTTGTTCATTAGGACTCTATTGTAGCAACTATTTTCTAGATCTCAGAAAGTAATTGTGCACTGAGAGGGTTATAGAACTGCTGAGTGGGCTACTGGAGTGAGTGGTAAAGAAAGAATCTACAAAGGGTATTTGATAGGGCATGGGGGTTAGAGGGAGAGGCTGCATTAGATTAAATACAGGGGGGGTAAGAGGGAGAGGCTGCATTAGATTAAATGCAGGGGGGGTAAGAGGGAGAGAATGCATTAGATTAAATGCACATAAAGGGTAGACTGTCTCTTCTGCCATGAAACAAATTTAATATCTTGGGGTACTTGACGGTGAGATGGGAAATGTCAACAATTATACATTTCTCAAATACGTATTTTCCTCATTAGCCAAAGTTCAGCACAGATACATGATATGCAGGTAGCATTCACTAGGCACCACTGAGAACTAACCTCAAAGCCGAACTGACCAGAAGGAAAGCAACTGTATCCTTCACGCTGCTTAAAATTGCTAAACTACGCACATAATTTATTTTATAACAATGACATTGTAACGCCATTTTTTACTTAAATCTAAAAGATGGTTTTCCAAATGCTAAAGAAATATAAAATATATTCTGCATAAAATGTATTTATTTTTATTTAACATTTGTTTACCGGGAAAGTCCGATTTGGAACTAAGCCAATTTTCAATAGGGCCTGGAGAGAAACATTCCAGACGCATGTCTTTGTAACATGGGAGGAAAGCAGAGTACCTGGAGAAAACCCCCACAAATGCAGGGAGGACATGCATATTCCACACAGAAGGCACTACAGATGAGAATCGAACCAGAGAACCTCTTGCTGTGAGGCAACAACGCTACTACTGCACCACTGCGCCATCCAAAATAGATGTGGCACATTATGAAATTCAGCCTTGTTAGACACAGTTTCTTCTTCAACTGGTAAAATCATTAAAATAAACTGAATGCGGTATGTTGGACCCCATGAAAGATGACACACTGCATTATCTTTCGTCTCTTTTATCGATTCATAGATTGTTACTAGGCTAACGATCCATGAGGCCTTTCTAAGCTTAGCCTAGTTCTCCTGAAAGAATAATGATGTTCTGTATCCAAACAGGACTTGAGAGACAGGCGTTTATAAGGTACCTTTGTCCATAAGGGACATGGGTGCCAGGCCTGATGTCAATTTCCTATTCCCCATCCACTGGTCTAGGGCGCACTTAAACAGAGTAATAGATTAATAGATGAACTCAGGCTCACATGGATGGTAAGCCTGTTCCATAGGAGGGAAAGCCTATGGGACACAAATCTGTCTCTGCAGCATGTTCTGTTTAAGCCACAAACAAAATTCAGGTCCCTAGACCCTGTGCAAGAGATTCATAAATGTGGGGCTTGCAGATGCCTTGTAAGCCAGGCATAGATCACCCCTCAGTAATCTATAGGAGACTGAGAAGAGGAAAGGGTTTAAGGTAGTCTGCATAAGGTAGGTTTGTTATGCCTTGAATTCTTTTTGCAAAGAATTTCTGAGGTCGCTCTAGTTGCTGCATATGCCTGGTCATGTACATACCAAATGGAGCATTGTACTGTATGATTGGTCTCATAAGGGCAGTGTACAGTGGGATAATGACCTCTTTGGACCCAGATGCCATACCCTTACTTATAAGCTGTGCAGCATAAAAGGATTTCCTCACCACTATGGCCACATGATGGTTGAAGGTAAGGCATGTGTGCACCCAGACCCCTGACCACTTTTCATCTCATACTTTCCATATACATTTTACCCAGATTCTAGGAAGGATGTGGATGCATTTAACAATCATTTAATATGTTAGATTTTTAATGTTTGTCTTTATTAGCTAGTTAATGTTTTATGCAATGACAGATTAGGCTAACGAGAAAATTTAATATTTTGAATGGGCTTATAAAACTGTTTTCTTATCAAAAGGCTCTTATTTATCTACTGTAAAAAATATTTTATGTAAAGATGAAGGTTGATTATATTTTAAAGATTTGAATACTACCTACTAAATTATCTGCAAACAAAAAATATATTCTTTTCGGGGGGGGGGTACAACTGTTGATCTAGTAACATATCTCTAGAAGATCAAACATCTGTAACCCTTGCAATGATAATGGCGTTCCTTAATTGTGAGTTCACAAAAGGATTTCATTTTCTAATGATCTTTCACTGACAAGAAAAGAACCTCTCAAGTGGTAAAGTGCTGCACTTAGTCTGTGAGGACCCTTACTCATTTAGTCAGGATTTCATTAATTCAGCTAACAATATATCTACATTTGAAGATATCCTGCACTGGCTATCATGTCACTACCCCCAAGAAATCCTACTACTTGGAGACTTTAACATAGACTGGGGCACCTGTTCCTCAGAATCCCCAACCACCCATATTAACTTGCATGCATTTACACAAATCATATCCACCCCTACCAGGATAGGTAAACCCAACCAAAAAGAAAGTATACTTAACTGGGTACTCATAAACAGTCACCCCAAACTGTACACCTGTGGAACCCTCCTTAATGGCCTAAGCGATCACCTTCTCACATATGTAATTAAGCACAAAACCATTAATTCCCAACAACCCTTACTCAGAAAGGTTAGAAACAATAAAAACTTTGACTGTGCCAAATTCCAACAAGAACTAAACTCATATAATTGGTCTATTCTAAAACACCTCCCCTTAGAGGAAGCAGTAGCATACTTTAACAACAAATTCCTTGAGATCCTTGATTTGCATGCACCTGTTTGTTCAAAGAGAACCAAGGCAAAAACTGCACCATGGCTTTCTATAGAATCTAAACTCAAAATTACCCTTAGAAACAAAGCACAGGCTTTATGGCGTTCTTCTAAAGACCCTCAAGATCACATTAAATACAGGCAATCCAGGAACAAAACCAAAAAATCAATTTTACAAGACAAAAAAACAATACTACTGTAATTTACAGACAGTAAATCAAAATAACCCTCAGAAGTTTTGGGCAGGTTTAAATAATATACTACATCCTGGAAAAACTTCAACCCCAATCCCTGCTGCTACTATTCTTAAAACCCCTGAAGATGTTTCTGATAGTTTTAACCAATTCTTTACTGAGACAATTTAAGCCCTAGCTAGCCAACTACCTCCTAGCTCCCATGGTCCTGAAAGTAGCACCCCTAGAAACCTACTCGCGTTCAGCTTCCAACCAGACGCCACTTCACTTATCCGTACCTTGATCAAAAAATTAAAACCCACTACACTTTCTGCTGATCAACTCCCTGCTGAGTACCTAAAAAAATCAGCTGATGCTATTGCTTACCCCGTCTCAATACTAATCAATCGAACCATAGTAGAAGCTAAAGTTCCCACCATCTGGAAAATATCCTATGTAATCCCACTTCACAAAGGAGGCAGCTCTACTGAATTCTCCAATTATAGGCCAATAGTTATACTCTCTCCACTTGCAAAGATTATGGAAAAATGTATTCATAGACAACACATGCACCACCTAATCCAAAATCGCCTTATGGCAGACACTCAGCATGGCTTTCGTCCTCATCACAGCACTACTTCAGCCCTCCTAGCCTTTACTAACACCATAAACCATAATCACAACAATAATTATATATCCTCAGCCCTCTTTTTGGATCTTTCCAAGGCATTCGATATGGTTGATCACCAACTTTTAATCCACACCCTGCAAACATTCTGTCTACATACTGGAGCCCCCCAATGGTTTCAATCCTACCTGAATGGTCGACAGCAGACTGTCCTCTGGCAGAACAAACTCACTAACCTTCTACCTAACACCCTTGGAGTACCACAAGGCTCTATACTAGGGCCCTTGCTGTTCTCCATCTTCATACGACCTTTATACTGTCATCTCAAAAGTCAGCTGTATCCAATATGCTGATGACTCTATTCTGATTTGCTCAGCCACATCTCCAGTAGAGTTATGGTCAGCTACCCAGACCACCTTTAATACAATAGAAAACTGGCTTTCTGAACATCGTCTGATCCTAAATCCCCAAAAAACTAAAATGCTGTTATTTTCACCAACACGTAGGTCTACCGCTTTCACTTTTACCATAAAATCAAATGATGGCACAATAATCTCCCCTGACCCATCTACAAAACTATTAGGTGTCATCATAGACAATAATCTAAAATTTGACCTACATGTTAACCAAACTATCAAAACCATCAATAAAAAACTAGGGTCACTTTACAGAATAAAAGCCTTCCTAACCCCTCCAGCTAAAATTGCCATAGCTCGCTCTCACCTTCTTTCAACCCTTCTGTATGCATCCCCTCTACTCTTGAATTTAAACAAGACTGCCCTTAACAAACTTTCAATTTGCTACAACCACATTGCCAGGTTTGCCACTGGGCTGCCTTTAAGGACACATCATTGCATCAATCTAAATCAGCTTGGGTGGCTTGAACTACCTAGCCTAATCCAGTATAACCAACTGATTATGGCCTATAAAATCCTCTATAATCCGGACAATACTCCTGCACTTAAAAATAGTATCACCCCCTATAACAATCCTAGACCGCTTCGATCCTCTAACAAACTACTAATTCAGACTAGCAAAATTAATAACACAGCCGGTGATTCTCTCTTTGCAAACTCTGTAAGTAGATCCTGGAACTCTCTTCCAGCTGATATTACCTTACTTTCCACCTTGACTCAAACAACATTTGTCACTTAACTGGCTATGTCAATGTATCAAGCCTGGCTAACTCTCTCTAGAATGTGTAAAAAACTATTAACCAGTTTACTGTGTAATTTAATTTAATCCTGACTTACGCTCAGGATTAACTGTAACCTGTGGAACTTGTTTAACTTGCTTACTTATGTAATTTCTGTAAATAGTCTGTTTGTAATATGTAATGTTGGTATTATGTAATGCTGTATCTGCTTACCCTTGGAGCTTTTCTCCCCGGGCCTCCACTGAAAATGGACATGCATCCAGCCGGACTATCCCAGTCAACAAATGTAAAATAAAATAAATAAATAAAATAAAAGATAAGGATTACTACCTTATTAAGCAGACTGCTACATCTTCATTTGATTGATTCTTAAATGAAAACAAAAGTACCTGCACTTTTGAAACACATTATTTTGTTCCTCAAGGATTAAAAAGTCACCTGGGAATGAAAGAAGTCTTTGAAAGTGTATTTAAATATATAGCACCTTTTAAATGAAGAGTTACTTTATATGCCGCATGAACATAAACCATCAGGCTGAATATATTGCAAAAAGCTGTTTTTAATGTGGTTTTGCACTATGTATTTTTCTGTCATTGTTAATTAAATGTTAACATACTAAGTGGGCATATATGACAAGTTTAAATGGAAAAAACAAATATAACACTGTGTTATGTTTTTTTTGTGTTTTCATTCTGCAGAAGATGCGGACTGTAGTCCTGATGTGCCCATGTGAACACAAACAGCACACAGCACGTTTTGATGTCGTTCTATAGCTGGAAACATGCTGAGTGCTGTTATTAAATGCCCCTATTTCATTGTACAGAAGTGAGTTGGTCCCTTACTCAGAGACTTCCTGTGGTAATGCAGCTCTTTCGATGATGTGACTCAAAAAGAGAAGAGATCAATCTGATCACTACAACTATATTTAGCATCCTTGAACAGACTCCTTTAAGGCATCTGACCCAATAAGATTACTTGTATTCCACAACATGTTCCCTTTCTCTATAAGAAAGATGAGGATGGTATAAACAAAGTTTTCTTATTAACTAATTTTACTATGTCTAAAAAGCTGCACATTAAGACATAAGTGAAAACTTAAAACTGTCCCTACAAAAAAAGAAGTATCTCCTACTGAAGATATCACTCTGTTGATATCACTTATGACCGAGTTGTCCTTAAAGCCTCAGAATATTAGAAGATAATTATCTTGGGTGACCTGCAATACATTGATATCCAATGCTAGATTTGCTTCTCTGTCTTGCACCTTGTGTCAAAATATGCTGCACTTCTCCATCAGCCCTACACAGAATTAAATGGGCAACTTAAAAATTAATGAATCAGTGAAAGAGTGCCATGGTTAATACTTCAAAACCAGAAGTTCCTGAACCATGGAATAGAGGGAGGAAAGCATAAATGGAGCCTGGTTTGGAGTAAAAGTGTGGGCATTTAACAACCTACTAGGAAAAGCTGGGAGTAAAAGCTGCTGACTCAGGCTCATCTATCCTGGGGGGGGGGTGACACACATCCCACTACAGGCATGACACCTGTAGATTAAACTACAAGGACTAACTCTGTATCACACAAGAGAGAAGATGGGTCATCACAGCATGATCCTGCTTTCTAGCGTGGTATAGTAGATGTGTGGAAGAGCTCAATATACAAGGCCAACACAGGAATAAAATATCCAGATTTATCACAGGGTGATGGTGTTCATCTCAAACTCTCATCTCCAGATCCCAATTTCATTAGAAGCCAAAAAGTGGAGGGAATCACTGGGTCAATGTGGGAGGGGGCTACTAATAGAGATAATGGAATCCATAAAGAACATACAAAAAAAATTGTTTTATTAAATGAGCCCGTCTACACTGGCTGTTACAATTTGGAAATATAGATTAGATAGATATATAGATAAACAGATAATTTTTTTCTTACAAATGCATCTTGAAGTACAGAAAAAAAAAACAAACACACAAAAAAGCTGATGATTCATTCCCAAAAGTTACTCTTTCTAATAACAAAACTGCTAACATTTTTTGCATGTGCATTCTTAATAGCACAACAGATTCTAACTTGCTTTGTTCATAGGTTCATAGATGTGTACTAGGCTAATCACCCTGGGGCCTTTACAAGCCTAGACCATAGGATTACCCTGGTATCGTGCCACCCGACCTTCGTTCCCAGTGCTTCTGTTGAGTAAAGCCACTGGAGTGATCCCCGGGGTGAAGTTTCTATTTCTCATCCACTCATTAAGATTTCTCTTAAAGAGGGCCAGTGAGGTGCTCTGTTTGACCTGTCCCTCCAGCATGTTCTGTTGATTGTGGTAATGAGGATGAGGTCTCTGGAGCATCTGGTGTGGTGGGACTGGGATTTCTTTAGATCTACATGACTTTCTAAGTCAAGCAGAGATTGCCTATATATATTTTATATATATATATATATATATATATATATATATATATATATATATATATACTGTGGTGGTGGTGGTGCTGCGGTAGCGTTGTCACCTCACAGTAAGACGTTGTCCTGTTCGATTCTCAGTTAGTGTGTCTTCTGTGTGGAGACATGTGTGAATGGGAGTACCTTCGTTGAAGGCTGTGCATCAGGGCTGGCAACTCGGCACGTAAAAATTCTACTGCCAATCATTAGCAGACCGGAGTTCCACTGTGGCGACCCCTAACCGGGAAAAGCCAAAAGACACAACAACATATATATATATATATATATATATATATATATATATATATATATATATATATATATAGGTTCATAGGTTGGTACTGGGCTATCTGCCCGAAGGCATATATTAGCCCAGCCACGTTGTGCGGTATTCACTGCCCCTTTAGTAGTTCCCTAGACCCTTGTACTAGCAGCTAGTACCCTTGGCCCCCATCTAGTAGTGCTGTTGGTGTGATCCCTGGTGTGAATTTCTGTTACCCATCCACTCATCAAGGTTCCCCTTGAAGAGTGATAGTGAGGGGCTCTGTCTTATGTAAATCGTGACCCTGTTCCATAGTAAGGGAAGTTTCTGCGAAGGGAATCTGTCCCTCCAGCATGTTCTATTCATTGTTGTGTTGAGGTTTATATCCCTAGAGTTTGTAGCTTGAGTAGATTTGGTTTTGCTAAGATGGAGCATGTTCAACAATTCTGGGTTGGACATGGCTCTGTACGTTAGACAGAGATCGGCTCTAAGAAAGCGGTATGCAACAAAGAACAGTCTTAGCTTTTTCAATCGTGCTGCATAGGGCAACTGTTTGAGGCCAGTAATCCTCTTGGTTAGGTACCTCTGTGGTCTCTCCAGCTGCTGGAGAT
Organism: Protopterus annectens; assembly: GCF_019279795.1. Lineage (NCBI taxonomy): Eukaryota > Metazoa > Chordata > Ceratodontiformes > Protopteridae > Protopterus > Protopterus annectens. The sequence goes on from NC_056743.1 coordinate 375,832,635, forward strand.
GTCTTGCCAGGTACATTCCAATTGGTGCATATATATAGTAGTTATACTAGTCTTGTGTTATACTAATGTGGTTGTGTATTTTCCCATTTACAAGTTGTACCCCTTTCCTAAGTATTTTTATAAAACATGATTTAATAAAGTTTATCAAAGAAAAAAAAGAAAAGATAGGACATTTGCAGTGTTGCTACACAAAAAGGCAGTGAAGCTGAACATTACCTCATATTAGGTGGGTCAGGAACTTTCCAAAAGATTCATGGCCACCAGAATTTATACATTAACTAGGTGCCTTACCCTAATCAAAATGTGCAAGTACTGCAATGGGCACATGACAGTGCTCAACTTTGTTAAGCAAAACAAACACATAAGCACTCCCACAGAAGAGGACCTTCAAACTGGCTTCTAGCTGTTGAAAAAAAGTCTCAAAAAATGTCTCAGTGATTCACGATCAGTACTAAGTTGTTGTTGTTTGTCTTTTCGGCTTTTCCCGGTAAGGGGTCGCCACAGCGGAACTCCGGTCTGCTAATGATTGGCAGTAGATTTTTATGGTGCTGAATTGCCAGCCCGATGCCCAACCTTCAGCGAAGGCACGCACATTCACACAGAAGGCACTCCCTGCACACTAGCTGAGAATCGAACGGGAGAACCTCTAGCTGTGAAGCAACAATGCAACCGCTGTATCACCGCGGTGCAAATAAAAATAACTCCATTCTCTTCAGTAGCAGTAATTGTAAGAACACTGACTCTTTGAAACATGAAACTAGAACTACAGCAGGTGAAATAATTATTTGTTCAAACAAAGAAAAATATCTAGATTGTCATACTTAAAGTAGTGGTATCAAACTCAAATGGCTCAAGGGCCAGATGAGAGAGAGAGTCCACCAAACTGGGATAAAAAGGAAATTTATTCACACACTCCACACAGCATAGTAGTCAGTCGTACACACACACACACACATATGCACAGTTTCTTTTTCTCATTGTCCATCTTTCACTGCCTTCTTTGCAAGTTATTTTGATAACTACGGTTTCCCTCTATCCATTTGTATATCCTTCACTTCAATGTGTGCAATGCCTGCAGTCTTACAATTGTACTGCATCTTCCTTTCACCAGTGTGCCTCTAAAATGTCATCTTATAGGTTCATAGGTTCATAGGTTTATACTAGGCTATCTGCCCTAAGGCATTTATAAGCCTAGCCCAAATTTTTGTGGCTTACGCCACCCCTTATATGAAAAAATACTGTGCCCATTAGTTTGTTGTGCCTCTGTCCAGCAGTGACACAGAGATGATTCCCGGGGTAAACCTACGATCTCCCATCCACAGGTCTAGATTTCTCTTGAACAGAGTCAGCGAGGTGCTCTGCCTCACATGGACCGGGATTTTATTCCACAGCATAGGGAGTCTCTGAGTGATAAATCTATCCCTCCAGCATGTCCTATTTATATCCGTGCTAAGGTTTAAGTCGCTTGCTCTAGTGGTTTTGGTGGATTTGGATTTTTGAGGTGGAGCATGTCCATTAATTCCGGGTTGGACATGGCCTTGTATGTCAGGCACATGTCACCTCTGAGCAGACAGTATGCGACTGAATAGAGCTGGAGTTTCTTCAATCTGGCAGCATATGACAGATTTTGGAGTCCCTTTATCCTTTTGGTGAGGAACTTTTGGGGTCTCTCCAATTGCTGCAGATGTCGGGTGAGATACATCCCGAATGGGGCATTGTACTCGATCATTGGTCTGATAAGTGAAGAGTACAGGGGAACAATGACCTCACTAGATCTGGATGTGAATCCCTTCATGATCAGGTGGGCAATGTAGAAGGTCTTTCTAACCACTTTAGCAATGTGAGTGTCAAAAGAAAGGCCACTGTCAACCTGGGTCCCCAGGTCCCTGATAACCTCTTCTGTGCTTAGTGGATTGCCACCTATATGGTAGCTTGGGGTTACCTTGTTTTTCCCGAAGGGTATGACTATACATTTTTGGCGTTAACTTCAGGCCATGGCTCTGGCACCAGCTATCTGTTTCCGTGAGTCCCTTCTGAAGGATATCCGTGTCCGATGCACTTTCCACTATGGTGCCCAGTTTGCAGTCGCCTGCAAACTTTGTCAGCCAAAGTCCTCCCATGTTGGCCTGTACTTCTGAGAAGTAGATGCCAAACAATAGGGGCCAAGGACCGAGCCCTGTGGGACACCACTTGTGACTGGCTTGGAGTCTGACACAGCGCCAGCAACTCTAACCCTGTGGGTTCTGTCCTTAAGCCAGTTTGCAACCCATCTTGTGACATATGGGTTTACATTTAAGCTGGTAGTTTTTCTACAATACCCGAGTGGGGTATTGTGGAAAGCCTTTGCAAGGTCAAGGTAGGCTGTATGGACTGCCTTTCCTCATCAATGGCCTTGGTGACTGTTTCAAGAAGTCGACCAAGTTCAAAAGGCATGATCTTCCCTTGACAAAGCCAAACTGGGTCGGGTCCAATGTCTGCAAGTCCCCTATATCTTTGTTTATGAGCTCCATTATGATCCTCTCCATAGCTTTGCAGACTAGACTTGTTAAGCTTATGGGGCGTAATTACCAGGGTCCGTAGAGGCCGCCTTTGTGGAGTGGGACAACAGTTGACGCCACTCCTTGGGCACGTATCCTGTGGTAACGCTGAGATTAAACAGCTGCCTTATGTGCAGGTTTAATTCCTCATTTAGCTCGTGTAGCACACAGCCGGGACACCATCCGTCCCATTGATGCTGTGTTTTTAGCTTTAGAGAGAGCAGCTTTCACCTGCGCATTTGAGATGTCCGGGAGGCTACACTCGGCTGGGATAGTTATCTCTCCTTTGGGGGGGAGAGGGGGGTGAAGTTTGCACTGAACCTGTCTGCCAGTATGTTGGCAATGTCTGTGGGTTCAGTGATTTTGTATCATTTTGGACTAATTCTGAGCATATCTGGGAGTTTCCACCCAGGTTCCTAACATATCTGAAAAAGGCCTTATGATTGTCCTTTGAATCCATGGCAATTTTTCTCTCAAAATTGGCCTTAGTTGATTTTATGAGTGCTCGTATTTTTTACTAATAATGATCAGGGGTGACTTCCCTTTTATGGATTTTGTTCTATCATGTAATAGCTTTCTCCTCTTATTGTAAAGTTTGTTAATGGCTGGGGTCCACCAGACTAGACGTTTGCCCTTTGTGGAAAGAGTCTTGGTTTTATTTGGGATTGCCTGATCCATGCAGTCCTGGAGGTGTTCATAGAAGGCATTTGTAAGGGCTTCCACAGCTTGGGTTGTGATTTCCACTGGCTCAGGGGCCTTGAAGGATACCACACCAGTCTTGAGTAGTGTGAAGTTTGCTTTAGAGAAGTTCTTCACTATGGTTTTTTTTGTTTGGGGTGGGGGCGGGATGTGGATTTCCAGTGAGATTAGTTTATGATCAGATCTCACCAATGAGGGATATACTTCCGGTGTGGAGCATTTTGTCCCCATGTTTGTGACAATGAGATCTAGTATATTTTCTCCTCTCGTGGGAACAGTGACTAGCTGTTCCATGGCATTTGAATTTATGAACTCCAGGAACCATTGGGCTAGAAAGTTAGGGCTTGAGTAATGTTCCCAGTCTATATTCGGGTAGTTGAAGTCACCCAATATGATGGTGTTTGGAGATACATTTATACCCTCCAGTGTCTTCAGGAAGGCTGTGTGGGGTTCCTGAGTTTGAGAGGGTGGCCTGTAGCATGCTACAATTTGTAAAGCAGTTTTGCCTATGGTTAGTTGCACCTGGATGGTTTCCGAAGCTTCATGCGTTGCCACCAACCTGGAGGTGTGGGTATCTTTTATGAATATGGATACACCCACTCCTTTTGGGGTATGGTCCGGGTTTTGGGGCCGGAACGCATGATATGAGGTAAAACCTAATAGTGCCGGGGTGCTCTCATAAGCCTTGAACCAGGTTTCAGTTACAGCACAGACATCGATGTTCTCCATACTGAGAAGGGCCTCGAGTGCGTGCATTTTGAGATTTAGACTTCTGGCATTGAGCAGCATTACCCTCAGTTTCTTCCCATTTTTGTTTTCTAGGGTGGTAGGTTTAGAATTTGAGCCTTGCCTAAAAAGGCACTATGGGGTGGCAAGAGCCTTAGCCAATATCCGGAATCCCAGGGTGACAGGTGCAAGCCGTCCCTCATGAAGCAGCATGGCTTGTCAAGCATGTCATCCCAGGCAGACAGACACTGGATCCCCTTTGAATGACACCAGACATTAAGCCAATTGTTAAAGCTGATCATCTTGTCTCTATATTGTGGCATCATTCTTGGTGAAGGAAGGATACTGCTCAGGGTTAGGGTCATACCTGCCTGGGCTACATAATCAGAGAGCTCCTCTATGTCTCTTTTCATGTAGTCCAGGGAGGTACGCCTCAGGTCGCTCACACCAGCATGGACAATGACTGTGTCATATTTGTACTTGCCGTGGAGTGACCCGAAAGTGCTTGTGTTATGTGGCGGATTCTAGCGCCCGATAGGCAGCTTACTGTGACCCTCTCCTTGTTCAGCCTGGTGAGTGGGACGTCAGTGTGTCTGACTATGGAGTCACCTATGACAAGTATGTTTGGTGTTGTATTTGGCCTTAAGGGCTGTGACTGCTTTGCACACTGCTTTTGTGGTTTATGTGTTGCTTGTGGGGTGTCTTGAGGTAGCAGTTGTTTGGGTGTCTGCTTTGGAGGCCTCTGCTGTTTAGGTAAATTTTACTCAGAGCCTCCGAGTATGTCTTTGTGTGTTTATGTGTTTGATTCAGTGGAGTGGTAGCATTATGTGAGGCTGGTTTTGTGGTGTGTGTAGTTGCCTTCTCCTCCTGTCTGGTCTTGCCAGTCCTGAGTTGAGAGAGCTCAGCCTCCAGTTTGGCTAAATAGCTGCATCTCGCAAGTATTTGTGTTATGTGGGAGGAGGAGAGGGTTGTCTGTGTACATGAGGCAGTTATAACATTGCCTCAAGATTCCCAGATTCACCAGCTGGACTGGAGAGAAGATTGACAACTGACCTTTGGACATGCTAGAATAATATTGGGAATTCCTTAATTGAAAACAAGGGCCAGTGGGGAGTGAGGGTGTAGTGCTTTTAATTTTAGTGCTGAGTTATATAATTGCTTTAGTGAGCAAGTGCCAGGTAACTTGAGTGCAATGTGTTACAAGTAACTAAATGCAAAACGACAAACAGTAACTTTCTTTCAAGTGAAACAAGGAAATAAGTACAGTAAGCAATGCAGATATCACTAGTGATCCACAGAAGCGCTGAGAAGTTGTGTATTAGGTGGAATTAGCTTCCAGGGAAATAACAAGCAAACAAACAACAAGCATATAAACAAAGCTAGATTCAGCAGGCCTGGATCTAGTCTATGCTAGAGCAAACAAGGTGAACCAATTTCAGTAAGATACAGTTCAAATATTCAGGCACTATAAACCTTTAACCAGAAATTCCCAGCTCAGAAGGGCAGAGTCCAGCCTCTTCTCCCACAAGAGTGCAGACCACAAACCTTCTTAATGTAAAATAACTGGCCTGAAGCCCAAGTGCCTAAACCAGAACTAATACACTTGGACACTCGGCTCTCAATCAGCAGTTCCCAACTTAGAAGGATGAAAGCTACCTGTCCTGCCACCACAGTGCTTGCCACAAACCTTCCTAATGTAAAACAACTGGTCTGAAGCCCAAGTGCTTAATCCAAAAGACTTGAATGATAGCTACACTTTAATCAAGTTACAACCAAGCAGTAATAAATACCATTGAATACTTTAGAGAATGTCTGGATTAGTGCTCAAGTTACACAAACAAAGCTAGATCCAGCAGGCCCGAATCCAGTCTATGCCACAGCAAACAAGGCGCACCAACTTCAGTAAGAAACAGTTCAGATATGCATGCACTATAAGTCATTAACCAGAAATTCCCAGCTCAGAAGGGCAGAGTCCAGCCTCTCCTCCCACAAGAGTGCAGACCACGAACCCTCTTAATGTAAAATAACTGGCTTGAAAGCCCAAGTGCTTAAACCAGAATTAATACACTTTTAGAATAACAGACACTGAGCCCTCAATCAGCAGTTCTCAACCTAGAAGGATGTAAGCTACCTGTTCTGCCACAACAGTGCAGACCACAAACCCTCTCAGTGCAAAACAACTAACTGGTCCGAAGCCCAAGTGTTTAAACCAAAAGGCTTAGAATGAGTTACACCAAGCAGTAATAAATACAATTGAGTATTTTAAGATGATGCAAAAGTAAAAAGAAGTAGGTAAAAACACAAGTACAGTAAAAGCAGATGAAATTTTTTTTTTTTTTCTGAACAAGTGCTGAGATCAAAGAAACAGATTTGAGTGCTGAAACTAGAAAACTGGCTAGTTATAAGAAAAAAAACAAGCTAGAAGGCTTCCCTCAAACACAGAAGGGCTTGGGGGCTCAGAAGCCTACAAATAGTCTGTACCACTTAACAAGAAAGGCAGGAAATAAGCTTAATTTTTTTTTTCTATTTCCCAGATGCTCTCTTTGTACACAGTAGGAGTGCCTGAAATCAGAATATGATCTCACTGCACTCAGTTGAGTGAGCAAATGAGATGGGCCCAGAGGCAGGCTGAGGGGCGGGCAGTTTCAATGCCACTAAGATTAACACCAAAACAAAAACAGGGCGCGTGGGTGGGAATAACTGAAGAGCAGAATAACTTCAGTTAAAAATTCCTTCAACACACAAATTAAATACTGTATTTTTAAAAAAAAGTGCAGATAAAGGTACTTAAATTCTCTTATACGTCCAGTTGAATATAACCAAGTTCTTAGCTGGCCAAGCTGAAGTTTTAAAGCAGGAATTATTTCACATGCACCAGTTTGAATATGCAAGGACAGGAAATCAAAGAATGTGGCTACCCCCACACCTGTAATTACTAGCAAATAACAAAATTCAGCCAACACTAGCTTCAGTTCAAGTTACTGAAGAGCAGAATAACTTCAGTTAAAAATTCCTTCAACACTCAAATTAAATACTGTATTTTTAAAAAAAAAAGTGCAGATAAAGGTACTTAAATTCTCTTATACGTCCAGTTGAATATAACCAAGTTCTTAGCTGGCCAAGCTGAAGTTTTAAAGCAGGAATTATTTCACATGCACCAGTTTAAATATGCAAGGACAGGAAATCAAAGAATGTGGCTACCCCCACACCTGTAATTACTAGCAAATAACAAAATTCAGCCAACACTAGCTTCAGTTCAAGTTACTGAAGAGCAGAATAACTTCAGTTAAAAATTCCTTCAACACTCAAATTAAATACTGTATTTTTTAAAAAAAAAAGTGCAGATAAAGGTACTTAAATTCTCTTATACGTCCAGTTGAATATAACCAAGTTCTTAGCTGGCCAAGCTGAGCTCTCATGCTTTTCTCACCACACTGAACTGTCTGAAGCCACGGTGACTTCCTACTATCTCTCCAATTATCCATTTTCCCCAGTCAGACTCTCTCTGTACTGGACCTGGTCTTTGCAGCTGTCATGTATTAGAGTCTGTCTTTTCTATACTTCTCTAACCATTTAATTTGAAAGCTGAGTAACTTCTCACTTTGCTGATGTCCAGTTGCATAATACAATGCTTTGACTTTTCTTCTCTGGATTTGTTTATATACAAACAAGATTCACAAGCTCCTCCACACCTGCTCTCTCTCTTCCTGACATGGTATTCTTCTTAAGTAGCTGTTTTAATCAAATCTGCCCTTCTGAAATGTTTGGATAGCAGCACACAATTCTGTACTAATAGTGATCCATACCACAAAATCATCAGTTAACAAATATCTTGTCACTTGGATTCCTGCACTTAGGTGTGCATCACAGAAAAAGACCACAATACCCACTTATTCTTTGACTTGTGTTCATCCTGTGAAGTTACAATTCAGTGGTAGGTACCTTTCATTAGTCTCCATTTTGCAAATCAATACCTTATTCAAACACCAATATTCCAGAACAAGAAGTCACAGCAGTTATCATTGGACCATGCAGCATTCATTTTGCTCCAAGCTATCAACTTGCTTAACCTTTATGCACTTCACAATCTAAAAATAATAATACAGTCTTGCTTTATATATGCTGCTTTTTCGACTGATTAAATTAACCTTAGACTCAACTTTGTATTCCTAAATATGTTCCTTATTTGCTGATTAAATCTTTGTATGCATGAAGGTATGCAATATTATTGTTGTATTAATATTACATTATAAGTTTATGCAAGTTTCTTGGACATTTTGTTCCTGTGCATCCTTTGAAAACTGGGCTATACCTAGCCACATTCTCCAAGTAAGCAAACAGAAATAAAATAGTAGCAATTCTAATTTGCAAAATTGACCTTGCATGGTAGGCCCCAGCATTACTTGCCAACAAGGTGAACACGCAGTATAAAGTCACCTGCTTTTCATGCTACACTAGAAGCCTGCTGCATGGTAGTCCACACTTATAAAATGAACTGTCACCCTCCCACGCATAAATCTCTCACAGAATGAACTCTGCTGCTCTCCCAAACACACTTCTCACAGCATGAATGTGGCAACCCTCTCACCCCCAACTCCTCACAGAAGGAAGTCATCCATCCTCCCACCCAAAGTCCCTCATAATAAAGTTATATTCCCACCCAAAACTTCTCACAGAATTCATTTACTCATTTTTCCACTCACAGCTCAAAACAGAACAAACTCATACACCCTCCAACCCACAGTTCCTCATAGAATGAAGCCATCCACCCCCTCCCGTAAAGCCCTTCACAGAATGAACTTTGGCACCCTTCCACCCAAGGATCCTCACAGAATACACACTCACACACACACACACACACACACACACACACACACACACACACACACACACACACACACACACACACACACACACACACACACACCTACAGCACTTCCCAGATAGAACTTACCCAACCACAGCTTTCCTTCCAAGCTATACTTAGCTAGACAAAGATTTTACAAAACTCAGTTCACTTACACTTTTTCCAGGACTCCACTCTCCCACCCAGAGATCATCTGAGACTGTATTCACACATCAAGGGTTTCTCACAGAGTTAATTCAACTAGCTGTTTGGAAAGGGAATTTACCCACCAACAGTTCTTCCAAAATTAATCCTACTTACCCAGATTTTCTCCAAATTGAACCTACTCAAATTTCCTTCTAGAATTATCTCAACCAACCACAGCTCCTCACAAACTGAACTCACTCACACATTAAACTCCATCTGTCATGGAGTGAACTCATCCCCCACATTTCTTCATACAGCTCATCACAGACTCAAATTAGACACAACTCCTAAAAAAAATGAAATCACTTATCCAAAATTCTTCACGTACTAAATTGGTAACCAGATGACAAGTCCAGCTTACTTACCTACTGATTATTCCAACATCAACTCACCCAAAACTCCTCCTAAAATGTAGTTAGCCACGCACATTTCTTTGTGGAATGAAGTCACTCACTCACAGCTTCTTCCAGATGGAGTTTATACAAACATTGCTCCTGTTGTTGTGACTTTCGGCTTTTCCCGGTTAGGGGTCGCCACAGCGGAACTCCGGTCCACTAATGATTGGCAGTTAATTTTTACGTACCGAGTTGCCAACCCTTGCCAACCCTGACGCACAACCTTCAACGAAGGCACGCCCATTCACGCATGTCTCCATGCAGCATGCCCATTCACGCATGTCTCCATGCAGAAGACGCTCTAACTGAGAGTCGAACCGGACAGCGTCTTACTGTGAGGCACATTGCTCCTATGAAACTGAAATCAGGTGTTTCAACTAAAGGTGCTCTGATAACAACCGTGCTTCACCTCTTACAGCTCCTTGTCTTTTTACCTTGCCCATCCAAATCCCCCTTGAACAAACTCAGTCACAGCTTATCACAGAACAAAATCACCCAAATCATACAAACTAAACTCACAAACTTGACACATTAACATCTCTTTACCGTCTGAACTCAGCAAACTGTTGTACATGCAACGCTTTTCTTCACTGAGAGAGCTTCAAAACTCAGCCACCTATAGTTCATTGTACTTGGAATGACTCACTCATTACTTCACTAAGTTAACTCCAGTATTAAGCCACTACAGTTCATTATAATCTAAATGACCTACTGATTTCTACATTTAGAAAACTCCCACCCTCAGCCAATAACATTCGATTGTACTCTGAATGACCTACTGATTCCTCACTGGGAGAACTCCCACACTCAGCCATTTACAGCTCAATGTAATCTGACTGACAAAGTCATTTCTACACTGAGAGAACTTCTACACTCAGCCATTTACAGCTCATTGTAATCTGACCGACACACTTGTTTCTTCACTGACAGACAGCCAGCAGCTGATTATAGGGGGAACGACCCACTCATTTCTTCAGTGAGTGACCCCTCACACTCAATCACTAACAGTTCATTCTATTCAGAAGGGGATACTCATTTTTTTTACTGGCAGAACTCCGGCCATCAGCAATTGTACTCGGAATTACACCATTGTTCTGAGACATCTCCCACACTCAGCCGCCTAAAGTTAATTGTACTGTAAATGACCAACTTATTTCTTTACTGAGAGAACTCCCACACTCAGCCAGCGGTTCACTGTACTGTAAATGACACACTCACTCTTTCAATTAGAGAACTCCTACACTTAACCATTTACAGCTGATTGTAATCTGACCAACACACTCATTTCTTCACTAAGAGAACTACCTTACTCAGCCACAAACAACCCATTGTACTGTGAACTGCACATTCATTTTTTCACTGAGAGAACATCCGCACTTAGCCAATTACAGCTTATTGTAAACCAAATCGCCTACTCATTGTACTCTGAATGACAGACTCATTTCTTCATCCCATTCTCAGTCACCTACAGCTCCTTATAGTCTGACTAAACTCTCACACGCAGACACCTACTGCTTATTGCATACTGAATCCCTTATTCATTTTCACTGAGAGAACTCCCACCCTCAGCAACCCACAGCTCATTGCACTCTGTATGACCCAATCACTCCTTCAATGAGAGAAATCTCACATTCAGCCACCGAACAGTTCCTTGTAATCTGAGTGATGCACTTATTTCTTAATTGAGAGAACTCCCACCCTCAGCCACCAACAGTTTATTGTATTCTGAATAACCCACTTGTTTCTTACTGAGTGAACTCAGCCAAGAACAGATCATTGTAATCTGACCAACACACTCATTACTTCACTGAGAGAATTTCAACACTTAGCCACCTACAGCTTGCTGTAGACTGAATGATACCTTCATTTTCACTGAGAGAACTTTACACAGAGAACTTCCACACTCAATCACCCACAGCTAATTGTACTGTGAATGACCAACTCATTTCTTCCCTGACAGAGCATCTATTTACAGACAGCACCAATTTATTGTACTCTGCATGACCCAGACATTTCTTTACTAAGAGAACTGCTACACCCATGTACAGCTCATTGTAATCTGACGGACACACTCATATCCTCACTGAGAGAACTTCACTCTCAGCCAGCTATACTTCCTTATACTGTGAGTGACCATCTCATTTCTTTTCTGAATGAACTCCACACCGCCACCTGCATCTCATTGGACATTGAAATACTCCCTCAATCCTTCAGTTTAAAAACGCCCACACTCAGCCATCTAACAGCTCTTTGTACTCTGAATGACACACATTTGTTTTCTGACAAATCTCCTACACTCATATATTTACAGTTTATTCTAATCTGAATGGCACACTAATTTTACACTAATAGAACTCACACAGTCAGCCACCTACAGCTCACTGTACACTAAATGACCCATTCATTTCCTTCTCTGTGAGAACCCCCACACTCATACACCGACAGCTTTTTGTACTGTGAATGACACCCTCATTTCTTCACTGACAGAAGTCCCAAACTCAGCTAACTACAGATCATTGTATTCAGAATGACTCACTAATTTCTTCAGAGTGATCTTCCACGGTCAGCCATCTAAAACTCATTGCACTCTAAACGACCCACAGATTTCTTCACTGGGAAAACTCCCATACTCATGCACCAACAGCTCTTTGTACTGTGAATGACACCCTCATTTCTTCACTGAGAGATCTTTCACACTCAGCCACCTATAGTTCATTGTATTCAGAATGATCAACTCATTTCTTCATTGACAGAACTACGGCCATCAGCCACCAACAGCTCATTTTACTCTGAACAAGACTCTCATGTTTTCATTGACAGAATGTCCACTCTCAGCCACCTGCAGCTCATTGTACTGTGAATGACACACTCATTTCTTCACTGCATGAATCCTTAATCTCAGCCATCAAGAGTTCATTCTATTTTGAAAAGAACACTCATTTCTTCACTGAGAAAACTCTGGCCATCAGCCAGCAGCACTTCATTGTACTCTGAATTACCCAATCATTTCTTCACTGACAAAATTGCTACACTCAGCCATTTACAAGTCATTGTAATCTGATCAACATGCTGATTTATTCACTGAGAACCCCCCCCCCCCACACACACACACACACACACACACACACACACACACACACACACACACACACACCAATGGCTCATTGTACTCTGAAAGAACCACTCATTTCATTACTGAGAGAACTCCCACACTCTCCATATCCTGCTCATTGTACTGTGAAACACTAACTCACTTCTTCACTGATAGAGCGCCAACATTTAGCCATTAACAGGTAATTTTATTGTGAACGACAAACTCACTTCTTCATTGAGAGGACTCCTCCTCTCAGCCACCTACAGCTCATTGTACTATGAATGACCCACTCAATTCTTCACTGACAGAACTCCCACACTCAGCCAACAGGGGGTCATTGTACTGTCAACAACACACTCATTTCTTCACTGAGAGAACTCCCCCTCCCAGCCATCTACAACTCTTTCTACTCTGAGTGACCCACTGATTTGTTTTTTCTATTTTTGATGAGTGAACCTACAGCTCACTGCACTCTGAATAACAGATTAATTTCTTCTGCTTTTACTCACCTCCCACACTCAGCAACCAACAGTTCATTGTACTCTGAATGACACACTCATTTCTTCACTGAGAGAACTCCCACACTCACCAACCAAAAGCTCATTGTAGTCTGAACGACACACTCATGTCTTGTCTGAGAGAACTGCCACACACACAGCAGCCAACAGCTCATAGACTCTGAATGACCCACTCATTTCTTCTGAGAAAACTCCCACCCACAGCCACCAACAACTTATTGCACTCTGAACGACCCACTCTTTTCTTCACTAAGAGATCTCTCACACTTAGCCAATTACAGATCATTCTAATTTGGCCTACGCACTCATTTCTTTACTGAGAGAACTCCCACTCACCAAGAGCTCATTGTAGTCTGAACGCCACACTCATTCTTTGAGAAACGTCCCACTCTCAGCCGCTTACACCTCTTTCCAGTGAGTTACCCACAGATTTCTTTACTTGGAGAACTCCCACTCACCAAGAGCTCATTGTAGTCTGAACGCCACACTCATTCTTTGAGAAACGTCCCACTCTCAGCCGCTTATGCCTCTTTCCAGTGAGTTACCCACAGATTTCTTTACTGAGAGAACTCCCACTCACCAAGAGCTCATTGTAGTCTGAACGCCACACTCACGTCCCACTCTCAGCCGCTTACGCCTCTTTCCAGTGAGTTACCCACAGATCTCTCTGCTGAGTGAACTCTCACCTACAGCTCCTTGTACACTGAATGTTTTTTATTTTGTTTTGACATGTTAACCAGGTATGCCCAACTGAGACTAAACCCATTTTCAGCAGATACCTGGCGAGAACAGCTTCAATACAGAACACTTGTAGCAGCAGATACAAAAAGCATTAAATAGTAATGACTCATGTATTCCTTTGCAGAGAGAACTCCCACACTCAGCCTTTTACAACTCATTGTTCTCTGAATGACCCACTAATTTCTTCACTGAGAGACCTCCCACACTCGGGTATTTATAGCTCATTGTAGTCTGATCGCCAAACTTATTTCTTCACTGAGAGACCTCCCACACTCAGTTATTTACAGCTCATTGTAGTCTGACTGCCAAACTTATTTTTTCACTGAGAGAACTCCCACACTGAGCCTTTTACAGTTCATTGTACTCTGTATGACCCACTAATTTCTTCACTGAGAGACCTCCCACAGTCAGGTATTTACAGCTCACCGTACTGTTGATCAATTCCAGCTAAACACATGCAGTCATCCATAAATCATTCCACAAGATTAACTAAAGCACCCACACCTCATCCCTCAGTCTGAAAAAACACAATCAAAATATCTCCCCATCTTAACCAGCCTACAGTCCACCCTTAAAACAAAGGGGAAGCTCTACTACAATAAAATTGCTATATTTGCTGCTAACCAACTCTATAACTCACACCATTGTATATCTCTAAAAATCCTTGACTGGCTTCAGATACCTTACCAGCTCCTCCTCTCACAACTGTGCCTCTGTCACTTCATAATAAACAAATCTACTTCCTGTCCCTCTATTGCTCCACTCCTTACTTTCTATACACCTAATCACTCACTAATCACTCACTCTGTAGCTCTGACCAACTTCTATTAGAAATCGACAAGCCTAAAAAATCCCTAGGTCATTCTCTATACAGCCATACTGTTGCTTTGGCCTGGAACAAAATATCTGTAACCATCAGATCTATCCCAAACAGATTCAGCTTCAAGAAAGCCTTATGAGAAAAACTCCTTAACTCCTGGCTCTGCTTCTGTCTTAGTACCTCCTAATCTCTCACCCACCTACCTCGCTTTTCCATCTCCTCCTTTCATTTCTATCCCCCACACAATGAGCTGACCCACCAAAAACTCTATGTAGCTTTACTAGCCTCACTTCTCCTGAGTTGAGCTCATTCACCATCTCCTCTCAGAATGAGTATTGCCATTTACAGTAGCATTAGATTCTTCCACAATTACATCACTCTCAACAAGTGCCTCCAAGATAGAATTCAGCAACCATTATTAGCAGACAAAGATTATCCACTCATATATTTTTTTCCTTAAATTATCAATCAAAATATTGTTGGCTAGAATGTTATTCATTTCTGCTATGTTGGCTGTTTTCATGTTATATCCACATGAGTCAAGAATGCAGTAGTGACACCATATATCTGATCCCCCAAATGATGCATATCCTGAACACCCTAAAGATGCTCATAATCATGTTAAGATGCTTTTCTTTACTATATCCAATATTATAACTTAATATCATGTCCCTGCAGACAGTATTTCATGTCCAGTTTCTCACTGACCACTAGATTGTCCTTTATCAATTTGATGTCAGTGCAACTTCTGTGGAAATAACCGGATAAGATCTGTTATGACTTCAGAGTGTTTATTTTATCATAAGGTATACTCCTTGAAGGCTTTGGCCGAGACGTCAGAGAATTGAAGTTTTTTATTAAACCTTTTGGTGGATATCGTGGTTGTTGCTTTTTTATATTTTGTTCCTGTGCTTTGGTTTTCTTTCTACATGTTTATTTTATCATACCTGTTTTTGAATGCTTTCAGTAGATTTCTGTTGGTTTTGTCAAATTTTTGAATAATATCTTTCTTATTATGACAATATTTAACAGTAGTATATGTTGTCCATACTATCCTGTGAGGGAAACAGTTTTGGTTCTCCCTATTGCTTCAATAATCCCACCAACAAGAAGTTTTTTGACAGTACAATAGGTAAAGCACATAACCAATGGAATTATTATTTGGAACTGGGTAGGTGGGCTACTCCAAAGACCCATTTCAGCCATGACCAAAAAATACTGAATTACAAAGAGAACATTGTGTAAGCTCACAGCAATAATAACATATTTAATAGAAAAACATTGCTGTTAAAAGACATAAATCCTTGAGTGCAACCTAAGAAAACAGAAAACTGAATTATTTCAAATATGTACAGATCATACAGGTAGGGTAAATAACATAGGTTTAAGTACAATTAAGAACCCCCTCCTTGCCTGATAAAATGTAATGAATTAAGTAATTAAAAAAAAGAGTGCATCAGGTTCTTCCTAATTTCACATTTTATAGGCAAAACCTCTTTTACTCCAATAGTTTTGAAATTAATTACAACAGAAACTTTCACTTTTCCCATTAAGGCCATTTATGATACCACAGCTCCTGTAAAATAATTCATCCTGAGTGGAGATGACATGAGCTCAAATTACAGATGGTCTATTGAGATAAATAATGGACTGCTTATGTCTGATTCCAGTAACAGACACCTCTAAACAGTACAAGCAGATAGGAATCAGTACAAGAGTGGCACAATACAACATAAGCAGCCATTTATTTTTGCCTTTGTGCCTAACAAGCATCATATCTACCCTAATGTGCTGAACTCATTCATCCCCTGCAGTGAATTTGTGAAGGGTGAGATCTGACTGATGAGCCATCATCTGGATGACCATGGAGGTGGTTTGTGCTCTGACAAACATTTTGACAATTAAGGCATTGCTATTAATGTTCTAACCTCCTCTCCATCCTCAAGTGGCTAATGCAATCATCACTGTGGGACATTAAATGCCCTCCTCATGAGTGTGCATGCATCCATATAAACACTGTAAGGACCACTGTCTCTGGTTTGGGAATGCCAAGCCAACATGTCTAATCCTGGGCATTTTGCCACCATGCAGGCCTCCAATTAAATGGTAGCAATCAGTTGACTTGATCCACCTTCTTCTCGAACAGAATGGGCAGTTTGCTGTTCACGAACATTTTCCCACCACCCAGCTCTTCCAAAACCTAGTGAAATCAGACTCAAGTCACCTGGGTCATTGTGTTTTGTCCATATACTCAGAGGTGGGACATAAATAACTATTTTTTTAACAAAAACAAACCCAAACAATTCCCGCAGATCATTCTACCCATTGCTACTTCTACTCTAGGATCTGCTAAACCATCTGAATGCTACTTACCCATTAGTATCACTTTTATAAACTGTCAACTACTGCAATCTGTGCTTAATTCATTTGACACTTTAGCAAGCATACACGAGCACATCACAATGCTCTAAAAGAAAAAAATCAAAACTGTTTAAGCAATATTTACATTATGACAATCATTTCATTTCTAGACCGATGATAAATGCTAAAAGTAATATACTCACAACTCAATCTCCTTACAAATATTATCTAAAACAAGCTCTGTATACCTGACCAATGACCTAAAATATATGAATTGCAAAACTGCCAACTATTGTAAATATGTATACAATTACTTCTTTGTTATACTACCATTTGCAAAATATTGTTAAGCAAATCATTAACCTTGTATTTGACTATGATAGATACATTTTTCTAATGTGTATATAAAACTGGTGGAGCTTTTCTCCCAGGACCTCTCCTGGAAAGGGGTCTCTCATGGCTTAGTCACAGTATCATGTTAACACAGACTATCTGAAGGCAACCTACTAAAAAAAAAATGTTATAATTATTAGAGATGTCATTCTGTTACCCTTAAGAGCATACCACCTTGACCTATTAGAAAAACCTTAAACTACTCTCTTCTTAGTTCTGCCTTTCAGCTTTTAAAGTAAGCAGCAAATGAACCTCAGTGGTATAAATTCATCAGATGGTGTCATTTAAGCTAAGAGCTTATGAAAAACGTCTTATAAAACAATGGAGAATCCCTAGCTTTGGTGTCACTCTTTAAAGGCTGCATACTGAGTTATGGATCACATTGCATGCATTAACAGTAAACAGGTTCATAGATAGCCTTGCAGGTTAAGAGACCACTGAGGGGGCCCAACTGCCCAAAGCACTGCCTGGTAAAGAGACTCACTCAAGGTCACACAGTAGGCAAAAGGAGACTGAGGGGATCTAACATGGACCTCAAGATGCAGTTCTATCAGCTCATAGCCTTATTCCTCTGCACTAACTGCCACAGATGATTAAGATAAAGATGAACAACATTTCAGATTTTACAATGTGGACTCCTAATGCACATATTCTGAAAAAAAAACAGGTGTTATGTTTAGTTATCAAATATTTGCACAAAATAAGCAGGAAGAATACAGCATTCTGCATCAGTTACTGCCTGTGTACCAACCTCCGGGAGTCACAGGTAAACTGCTTTACCTAGCATTATATAACTTTAACTCATCCCCTCATTCTTAACCACCTACCCTATTCCAGCTAAGCTTAATCTTTCCTACTTCTCATCCTCAAGCCTACGCATGCCCTAAACTCCTAAACCACTCATCTTTACATCACACTCTGTACTTCTTTAACCTTTTAACTCATTAGAATAAAATCTGCACAGCTTATAATCAATTTGTCACATTAATCTGCTGTGATGTTAGCCTGCTTATCATCATCATCATATTGTAAATCAGATTAGGAATTTAATGCATGTATATGATTTATGTTTTACGACATCAATTTTTATCAAACTACTTCATAAGTGGTTATGTTTACTTCCTGTTTTATGTGTACTATTTACTATGCTCCACACCTGGGCTGAGCTTGAAATAGGTCTCATGAGGATTATAGCTCTACCCCAGTTAGCAAATCTAAATAAATACATTTATAGGTTCATAGGTATGTACTAGGCAAATGGCCTTGGAGCCTTTACAGGCCTAGTCCGTAGACGTGCCCTGGCATTGTGCCGTCCGACATTATTTCCCAGTGCCTGTATCAAGTAAATACACTGGAGTGATCCCTGGAGTGAACTTTCTATTACCCATCATTCATCAAGATTTCTTTTTAAGATGGTCAGTGAGGTGTTCTGCTTGACATGTATGGGAAGTCTATTCCAGAGCATGGCCAGCCTCTGGGTGAGGAACCTGTCCCTCTAGCATGTTCTGTTGATTGTGGTAATGAGGTTGAGGTCTCTGGAGCATGTGGTGTGGAGGGATTGGGATTTCTTTAGATGTAGCATTTCTAACAGAGCTGGGTCAGACATGGCTTTGTGAGTCAAGCAGAGATCACCTCTAAGTAGGTGATATGAAACAGAGACTAGCTGGAGTCTTTTGAGTCTGTCCATGTAGGACATGTGTTTAATGCTTATGATCTTCTTCATGAGGTACTTCTGTGTCCTCTCCAGCTGTTGCAGGTGTCTAGTGAGGTATATCCCAAATGGGGCATTATACTCGATGATTGGTCTAATGAGGGAAGATTAGAGAGAGATGACCTCTTTCTTCCTGGATGCAAAACCCTTGGTAATGAGATGTGCCACATAGAAGGACTTTCTGACCACAGTGGCAATGTGGTGTTCGAAGGAGAGGTTGCTGTCAATCTGCGTCCCCAGATCTCTTATAACACCTTCAGTGTTCAGTGGGCTCCCATCGATATGGTAACTAGTGGGAACTGAGTTTTTATCAAAGGGGATGACGACGCATTTTTTTGCCGTTAAGCTTAAGGCCATGGTTTCGACACCAGTCATTGGTCTCAGTGAGACCTTTCTGTAGGATGTCTGCATCACTTAGAGAGTTAATAATGGTTCCCAGCTTGCAGTCGTCTGTGAACTTGGTCAGCCAAAGTCCCTTTGTGTTGGTCTGGACTTCTGAGAAGTAGATGCCGAACAGGAGAGGACCCAGGACCGATTACTGTGAGACTCCACTTGTGACTGGCCGGCAGTTTGACTTGGAGTCTGCTACTTTCACACTGTATGTTCTATCTGTGAGCCAATTTGCAACCTACCTAGTGATTTAGGGGTTGATGCCTAGTTTGGTGAGTTTATCAATAATTCCTAAGTGAGGAATGGCATCAAAGGCCTTGGACAGATTGAGGTAGGCTGTATGCACTGCCTTACCTTCATCCACAGCCCTGGTGACTGACTCAAAGAAGTCAACCACATTGAGCAGGCATGATCTCCCTTTCACAAAGCCAAATTGCATGGGGTCTAGAGTTTGGAGATTTCTTATATCTTTGTTAATCGAGTCCATGATGATGCGCTCCATAGCTTTAGATGTCAGACTCATCAGGGACGATAATTCCCAAGTCTGTAGTCACTCCCCCTTTATGGAGAGGGATGATTGTAGCAGTGTGCCATTCAGTAAGGACAAAGCCTGAGGTGAGGCTGTGACTGAACAGGGCACACAGATGTGGTGCCAGATCGCTATGTAGTTCATGTAGAACACATCCAAGGATATTATTGGGTCCAATGGAAGCTGTATTCTTGGCCTTGAACAATGCAACTTTAACCTGTGCTGCAGTAATGCTGGGTGCCTGGCACTCTTCCAGTATTGTGATTGGTCTTTTGGGGGGGCGGGTAAAGTTGGCACTGAATCTGTTGGCCAGTATGTTGGCAATATCTGTTGGCTCAGTATAGGAGGTACCATTGTGCAGTATCTCAGAGCAAATCTGGGTATTGCCATGGAGATTCTTGATATAGCTATAGAAGGCTTTGTGGTTGTTTTTAGTGTCTACCACAATTCTGCCTTCATAGCTGGCTTTAGAGGATTTGATAAGGCATCTCAACTTTTTGTTGAGGCTAATAAGGGAGCTTTTCCAGTCTTGGGACTTCATCTTTTTCTGCAACAGTTTTTTCCTTCTAATAAATGAAAAACAACAGGTCAACGACCTAAAACAATACAAAAAAAGAAGAAAAATTCACCGAAACAATGGAGCCGATAGCGGTTTAATCCTCAATAATCCACAAATCCAATATTGACATCCACCAAAAGAATACGAACAACTAAGCGTTTTCGCCAAGGTTAACAAACCAAAGGCATCATCAGAGTTGTTCGCTTACAATGCATTCTCCTCTTTTAAACTATTCAACAATAATTAACCAATTAATCAATTAAAAACTTTTTTCATTTTTTTTTCATTTTTCAAAGACATAAAAGTAAAAAAAAAATAAGAAAACAAAACAGAAGCATTTTCTTAAAAAATCAACAAACAATTGCTGAATATACAATCATTGAGAAAATTCTTAGTTCACTCAATTCCACTTTAAAAAAAACATATCAAACATGTATACCATTTCATACTTATTCTTAAAATATATATATATAAAATAATAATGAATATTCCCCATTCCTATTTATATTACATAAATACTTTGGTGTTTATTACCCTATTTTATTGTGTTTTATTTTTAAGAAAGGCTTGATGAAAATGTACTCATTCAACCCTGGAAAACATGTGGCATCAGTACGTATTTGCCACATAGACTCATGTGCTTCCAGGATAGATTCCCAATCACCCCACCCCCATCCATTGTCAGATATTTTATCAATAATAAAAAAATAGAAATTTTTTTAAAATTCATACACTGCATAGAATGTAAATACAAGGCATCATGAAGGTCCTTGTTTTTAATTGCTCTTAAATGTTCACTAATCCTGTCCCTAGGTCAACGAATAGTCTTTCCTATGTAAAAACCCAGACAGGAAAGACAAGTGGCCACATAGACCACTCTCCTGGAATTACAATTACATCTACCAGGACAGTTCACTGATACTCCAAAACCACTAATATCAACGTAGGGCCCATTGTTTATATACCTACAATTCTCACACTTGGACATGAATGAAACACTGGTATAACTATCATGATGTCTCTCAATTATATTTTTAATATTATTTCCCCTACTATGAATTATTTGGGGTTTTATACCTAACACAGAAGTTATATTTCCATCAAAGATCATGTCCCAGCCCCTCTTGATGATGTTAATTATCTCCGGTGTTCTTTCAATAAACTGTAAAACAATACCTGTTGTGTGAGAATTGTTCTTTTTTTCCCCTTGGAAATTGTTCTCTAATGACAATATAGGTTTGAAACTAGACCTTATTTTCTTCTCTACTTCCTTCTTCAATTTTATTAATAGTTTGAGGGGATACCCTCTTTCCAAAAACATTCCTATAAGAGTATACATTTCTTCCTTAAACCTAGTTTCCTCACTCATCAACCTAGAAACTCTCACCATCTGTCCCTTCACAACACTACATTTTTGGAACAACAGATGGTGACTAGTAAAATACAATAAACTATTTGAATAGGATTCTTTCTTATAGCTAGAACTTTTTAAGATGCCACTTTCCACACTGAATTTAATGTTCAAATAATTGATAGTTTTGTTATCCCACTTGTATGTAAACTTCAGAAAATCAGTTGTCCCATTCAAAAAATCTGTAAACTCATTCACCTCATCAAGGTCTCCCTTCCAAAGAATTAGAATGTCATCCAGGAATCTGTTATAACAAACTATATGTGAGGCGAATTCTGAAGTTAAAACAAATCTGTTCTCCGAGTCAAACAATACAAGGTTTGCAAAAATGGGGGCACATTTGGCCCCCATTGCTACTCCCGAAACCTGATGGAATAGTTCACCTTCAAACATCATGAAATTATTCTTGAGAACTATCTCCATAAGTTCAACCACTATCTCCACTTTCCCTTCATCCATATCTGACAGATTATGAATGTTGTTTCTAAACATCTCAATTCCAGTTGTATGAGGAATAACTGAGAACAGATTTACAACATTGATAGTCAAAAAACTAATAGAATCATTGAATGAGTTACAAAATTCAGATAAACGTTGGAGACAGTGCCATGAATCATGAATGATATGTGGCACCCCCTCAACAAGTTTACCCACCTTCTTATCTACCCACGCCACAAGTGGCTCTGTTTTGGAGCCTCTTGCCAACACTATGGGTCTGAAAGAGAGATTAACAACTGATTTATTAGTTTTCGGTATTCCAAAAATTTTTGGAATAATCAGAAGGGGGACCGTTAAAAATTCTTTTTCCTTTAAACTTATTCTCCCTTCCAATACTTCATGTTCCAAAATAATATCTAGCCATCTATAGGCCATATTAATCTAATTTCTTCGATACATACTTTCATCATTTAGAACTTTTTCCATCTGCATATTTTAGTCAATATTTCGCATTATCACCACCCCTCCCCCCTTGTCTGGTGTCATAATGCGAAGCTGTCTGTCCCTTGCTAAACACAAAATTTCATTTTCCTGAACAGTAAGATTTGAACAGATTGAACATCTTTGTTTAACTAAATTTCTAATTTCTTTTTCACAGTATGTCTCAAACAATTGAATTTCTGGATTAGGAGGGGGAATGAATGTACTAGAACATATACATTCATGTCTTTCAATAATTTCTTCCTTACCTTTAAAAAAACATCTTGAGGTTTAACTGCCTTGAAAATAACTTTAAATTCAAAAGCGTTTTTGCCAAATTTAATTTATTTGTTGGAACAAAGGACATACCTTTCTTAAGAAGACTGAAATAACTTTCCGTTATATCCAGTTCAGTATAATTGAAAATACTGAAACCTTCTTTCTCTGTTATTTCACATCTCAATTCCTGTATAATATTTGAAGCATCATGAAAGGTCCATGCACCTTCACTCAAACCACTCACTTCCAAATTTCCTGAAAATATGTCCATTTCTTGCCCTGGTCATTCCCCCACGGCCTCCTCTGCTGTTGCTGTCTCCCCTGCTGATTACAACCCCCTGTCCACCTCGAATGCTGTGAACCTGCCTGATTTTTTAAGCGTTCCGATCTCCTGGGCACATTTTCTAAAAAATTATTGGTCTATGTGACCTCTTGTCTTTCCTGTCTGGGTTTTTACATAGGAAAGACTATTTGTCGACTTAGGGACAGGATTAGTGAACACTTAAGAGCAATTAAAAACAAGGACCTTCATAGTGCCTTGTATTTACATTCTATGCAGTGTATGAATTTAAAAAAAATTCTATTTGTTATTATTGATAAAATATCTGACAATGGATGGGGGGGTGATTGAGAATCTATCCTGGAAACACAGGAGTCTATGTGGCAAATACGTACTGATGCTACATGCTTTCCAGGGTTGAATGAGTACATTTCCATCAAGCCTTTCTTAAAAATAAAACACAATAAAATAGGGTAATAAACAACAAAGTATTTATGTAATATAAATAGGAATGGGGAATATGCATTATTACTTTATATATATATTTTTAAGAATTAATATGAAATGGTATACATGTTTGATATGTTTTTTAAAGTGGAATTGAGTGAACTAAGAATTTTCTCAATGATTGTACATTCAACAATTGTTTGTTGATTTTTTTAAGAAAATGCTTCTGTTTTGTTTTCTTATATTTTTTTTACTTTTATGTCTTTGAAAAATGAAAAAAAAAATGAAAAAAGTTTTTAATTGATTAATTGGTTAATTATTGTTGAATAGTTTAAAAGAGGAGAATGCATTGTAAGCGAACAACTCTGATGATGCCTTTGGTTCGTTAACCTTGGCGAAAGCACTTAGTTGTTCATATTCTTTTGGTGGATGTCAATATTGGATTTGCGGATTATTGAGCATTAAACCGCTATCGGCTCCATTGTTTCGGTGAATTTTTCTTCTTTTTTTAGTTTCTTCCTTCTCTTGTAGAATTTATTAATGGCAGGGGACCACCAGATTGGCTTCCTTTTTTTGGGGGAGAGCATCTTGGTTCTGTTGGGTATGGCTAGTTCCAGTTGGGTATGGCTAGTTCCATGCATTTATGTACATGTTCGCACAGTGCATTGGTGTATGATTTGTAAGTCATGCAGCTATTTTCCGTTGGCATGGGTGCCGTGAAGTTAGGCACCTCTGTTTTTAGGAGTCCAAAGTCAACTTTGGAGAAGTTTTTCAAGGTGGTTACCTTTGTGGGGTGTGGGAGTGTAGGTGAGCTGTGGATTTCCATGATGATTAGTTTATGGTCAGATCTGACTAGGGAGGGATTGACTATTTGTGTAGAACAATGGTCGCACATATTAGTAATAACCAGGTCAGGGATGTTGCTTCCTCTAGTGGGGGTCAGAATGAGCTGGTCCAGGGTATTGGAACTGATGAATTCCAGGAAGTGTTGGGCCAGTTTATTGCTGCTTGAGTTGTTTTCCCAGTTGATGGAGGGGTAGTTGAAGTCTCCTAGTAAGAGAGTGTTGAGTTGGACCTTGATAGATTCCAAGTGGTTAGAAATGTGGAGTGAGAGTCTAAGGACATGGTTGGGGACCTTTATTTTTTTATTTGATTTTATTTTTATTTTTATTTATTTATTTAACATTTGTTGACCGGGAAAATCCGACTAGGTTCCACAGAGCCTGTTTTCAGCGGAGGCCCGGGGAGAAATGCTGCAGATGCATGTCTTTGGAATGTGGGAGGAAACCGGAGTACCCAGAGGAAACCCATGTGAACACAGGGAGAACATGCAAACTCCACACATAGCAGGCTATGACCCGGATCGCCATCTTACCCAATGTTAGTTGTACCTGAAGTATCGCAGATGTGCTATGCTGGCCTACTAGTCTGGAGGTGTGCATATCCATTATGAATATGGAGACACCACTGCCTTCAGAGATTCAGTCCATGTTATGGGGCCAAAAGGTGTGGAATGAGTTATAGCCTGGTAGTGCAGGGGTGCTTTCTGCCAATTTAAACCAGGTCTCTGTTACAGCATAAATGTCAATGTTCTCAATTTTGAGGATTGCTTCAAGCAAGTGCATCTTGAGATTTAGACTTCTAGCACTGAGCAGCATAACCCTCAGACTGCATTTATTTATAGCTGTTATGGTGGTAATTTGGTCTTTGGAACACCGCCTAAAAAGGCACTATAGGGGTGGCAAGAGCCTTAGCCAGTCCCCAGAAACCCAGGGGTGAAGGATGCAGGCCATCTCTGGCAAAGCATCGAGGTCTGTCAATCATGTCATCCCAAGCAGATACTGGATCCTCTTAGAATGACACCAGAAACTTAGCCAACTGTTGAAGTCAATCATTTTTTTTTGTTTGTACTGCAGTATCATTCTGGGCGATGGTAGGATACTGCTCAGGGCTAGTGTCATACTTGCCTGGGCCACATAATCTGAGAGCTCCACCATGTCTCTTTTCATGTAGTACAAGGAGGTGCATCTCAGGTCATGTACACCGACATGGACAATAACAGAGTCATACTTTTACTTGTTGTGGCATGACCTCAGTGTGTGTGTTATGAGTCGGATTCTGGCACCTGATAGACAGTGACTGTTACCGTCTCCTTATTCAACCTAGTGAGTGGGACGTCCATGTGCTTCACTATTGAGTCACCTATGATTAGTGTATTGGGCAAGGTGTTTAGCCTTAGGGGCTTAGGTTGAGGTGCACACTATGGAGGTGAGGTATGTGTCCTGTGGTTTGTGCTGTGTTGTGTTGATCAAGTGCATTTATGTCTTGCAGGTCTCTGCTGTTTGGGTAAATTTCTACCGAGAGCCTCCGTGAAGGTGGATGTGTGGCTTGTGTTTTTATGTGAGAGTTGTGATAGTGGGTGTTCTGGAGGGCTACGTCTTCCATGTAGTGTGGTGTAGGTGTTGACCTTCTCCTCTTGGTCAGCTAGTCCGGTCTTGGCTGGAGAGTGCACAACAACAACAATTTGGTTATATAAGTGCATCTCACACAAGTATGAGTGTTGGGAAAGGTAAGATGAGAGGGATGTCTGTGTACATGAGACAGTTGCTGCACTGCTTCAGAATACCCAAGTGCACCAGGTTAATAGGAGAAAGCACAGGGGACTGCCCTTTAATCATGCCAGGAGGGGTGGTCATAATTACTAAGTACTGGAGCTATTTCCATGAAGAATGACTAGTGCTGATGGCACTTAGGTGTGCTACAATAATTGCTACAAAAACCTGTTGAAGTGCAAAGTGATTAGGCTATTTGAAATTCAAGAGTGAAAGAACTAGCAAGATCTAAGGGAAAAACTGAAGAGTAGACTATCTGGCACCAGTAATAGTTTGCCTCAGCTTGGCACCACAGTGTGGAGCTTAAACAAGTGCAAACCCGCGCAAATGCAGACTTTTAAATCAGAAAGTTGAAAGGGATGGAAAACTTTTCCAAATAGCCAATAAACTACAATTTCTGAGCCAGAAACCACTTCCTTACCTAGTGCTTACCACTCCCACTGATAAGCTAGAAGCTTTCCCTGTAACACAGAAAGACTTGGGAGGCTCAGAAGTGTACAACCAGTTCTGGATACAGCAAATTTGCATCTGGACTAAACTAGTTACAGGAAAGGTGGGAAACAAACGCAAATGCTGGCTCTTAAACTAGAAAGTTGAAAGGGATGGAAAAACTGTTCAAACATTCAATAAACTACAGTTTCTGGGCCAGAAGCCACTCATCTCATGGTTGATAGGCTACCTAGTGCTTACCACTCCAACTGATAAGCTAGAAGGCTTCCCTCTAACACAGAAAGGATTGTGGAGCTCAGAAGCTTACCAACAGTCCTGGATACATCAGGACTAGACTAGTTACAGTAAAGGTGGAAAACAAGCACAAACACAGGCTTTTAAACCCAAAAGTTGAAAGGGATGAAAAAACTGCCCAAATGGCCAATAAACTACAATTTCTGGGCCAGAACCCACTCCTCTTTTGGTAGATAGGCTACCTTGTGCTTACCACTCCCACTGATAAGCTAGAAGGCTTCCCTCCAAGAAAGGCTTGGGGAGGGCTCAGAAGATTACAAACAGTCCTGGATACAGCAAATATGTATCTGGACTAGACTAGTTACAGGAACGGCAGGAAACAAGCTTAGAACTTTTTTTATACAGAAAAGCAGCTAAAACAGCAGTAAAAACAATTCAAATGCAGTGCAAGCTTGCACACTTGAGTGTGTAACAATATTAAAGAAATACAGTTTAAATAAATGCAATTAAATTTAAAAAATTACTAAAAACAAGTGCAGAAGGCAGTAAATTAGGAAAAAATCAAGATGGAGGCACTTGAGTATCAGAAAACAATGCCAGCAAATATGTAAATGATTCAGTCAAACAAAAATTAAGACAGTGCAGAACTCTGAACAGTTAACAAGTGCCAAAAACTATACTTATCAGCTTTATATTTCCATGTAAAACTAACTGGAGTGAGGTGTTCAGTGGAAAAACTGCAGATGGAATGTGGAAAGCTTTGAAAGAGAAACTGAGTGTAAAAAATAAAAAAAAAATGCTTAACATCAGGGTCTAGGCATACAATATCAGGCAGATATATTTCCATAAGAACAAGATATCTGATTAAGGTGAGAGACAAAAAAATATAAGAAATGGATGAAAGGTTGAACTACAACTTTGAAAACTGAAATAAACAAGCTGGACAAACAGATTAAGCATAGTGTGAGACAAGGTCAAGAAAAAATTGAAGAAAATGTATATAAAGATATTGAGCATAACAGGAAACCTTTTTATAGACACATAATATGTGGAAGGAGTAAAGACACACAAATTGATAAACTGTGCGCAGATTATACAATTTATTCTCAGACACAATGGATTATAGATATACTTACAAAATCTTATCCAAATCAGTTTGGCTCCACAAAAAGGGTGGTAAGCTGTCCTAGTGACATCCAGATATCCTCAGATACTGGAATCAAATTATTTTATATTAAAAAAGAACTGCACTAACTGGATCCAAACAAAGCACAGGGAGGAGACTGAATTAGTAACAATGACCTGAGAACACTTCAGCAAGAACTTACATTACCATTATATCTATTATTCACTAGGTCATATAAATATGGGGAAATTGTTCAAGATTGGAGACATGCACTTATTAAACCTATTTTTATGGGAAAGGGGAGTAGGACAAACCCAGAGTCATATAGACCCGTAGGTCTACTTTCATGTTGTGGAAAAATAATGAAGAAGGTAATATTGGAAAAGTTATTGTCAGAACTGGATAGATTGGGACTTAAAACTATATATCAGCATGCATATGTTGAAAACAGATCTATTACCACCTGTAACATGATGTTCTATAACAACATAATAAAAGCTATGAATGAAGAATTGTGCTGTGATGTGATTTCTATAAATTTAACTTCAGCATTTGACAGGGTCATACATATAACACTGATAAATAAATTAGTACGACTAGGTATTGATGTACTCTTGATAAGATGGATAGCTGCATGGCTTAGAAATAGGACATGACAAGTATCATACATCAACTGGACAGGCAAAATCCTTGGTTACAATCAGGGTGTCCCACAGGGCTCTGTCCTAGGTCCTTACTTGTTTAGATTTATCTTTCAGACCTAACTTTTTCATCTGAGGTGTTCTACAGTCTATATGCAGATGACTTGAAATTGGGTAAACTCATTACATCTCTTACAGATAAGGCATGTCTGCAAATAACTTGACTAAATTGACCATGTGGGTACAGGAGAATAATATGCTGATAAATACATCAAAAACTAAGCATATGAGATTTGGTAGGCATAAACTGAAAGGTGAATATTTAATACAGCACAGAGTGATTGAAACTGTAGACTCATTTAAGGACCTGGGTATATGGGTAGATTCAGCTATGAGTTTTTCTAATCATATCAACTAATTGGTTAATGATAGTTATAGAGCTGTAGGTTGTATAAAATGATTTATAAAGTCTAGGAAGTCAAAAATAATGAAGTCATTGTTTATTAGTTACATTAGACCCAAGCTTGAGTATCAAATAACAATATGGAAACTGTATAAGAAAACAAGCATGAGTAAACTGGAATGTAAGATGGAAATGTACCAAGGGTATCCATGGATGTGAAAATTTAAGTTATTATGAAAGACTAAAATATCTGAACTTGTACAGTGTCTCTTACAGATATGAGAAAAATAATTGTGAGTCAGCCAACATGGTCCAGGCAGGATAAACCTCTGTTGAACACCAAGAATGTATAAAAAGCTGTTTTATTGAAGAAGGTTATTGCTTTTGTGGAGTTACCACTTCATCAGACCAAATACAAAAGTATGTTAAAACACAGAGATATTTAAAACATAGCACAACCAATCAACTAAAACTAATCAAAAAGACCAATCAAACAAAGTGATGTAACCCATATCACCACCTACTCAGTAGGGCTGGTTTAAGGACGACACCACTATTAAGTCCTGGCTATTCATATGCATGCAAAGAAACAATCCATTTTAGCTCACATGTCTCAACAACATTATTAAAATCACCTCTTCTAATATGGAAATGCAAAAGTTGCAAAACTTTGAATTTAAAAGTATTGTGTCCTGGAAACAATAAGGCATGATTAGCTAAAGCATTTGATGTTACATGGTTACGTATGTTGCGTAGGTGCTCAAGTACCCTCTCACTAAGTTGTTGTGTGGTTTTGTCCACATAAAAACTATCACAGGAGCAGCAGGTAGCCAAATATACCAAATTGCTGCTTCTGCATGTCGCCACAAATCTGGGTGTAAAAATGCACCCTGTAATGGGATGTGTGAAACAAAGTTCAGTGGATATAGAAGAACATGCCTTGCAACTGTGGCAAGGAAGTGTACCAAATTTCCCTGTAGGTATATGGGGTGGAGGCCTTGGTCCATAACATAAAAGTCTTTTGATAGACATATTATTCCTATAGGTGAAGGAGATCAGCTAAAAAGACAGGCCAATTATTACTTATAACATTGCAGTAATGCTGTATATCACTAGACTATCTTAGATATACCCTAGGGTGTCGGGCCGCTCCGGACCTTCGGTTACTGTTTACAGTCCTTCTACTAGAGGAAAAATACTGGGTCCCTCTGCCTTGTTATTGTTGCAGAGTGGTATTTCTAGCATTAACTATGTGCGCCTGTGAGTAACCTCTCTCAGAGAAGCCATTGCTCAATCTATGTACAGTTTCCTCCAACACATAGGGTTACCACCTGTCCCACTTTGCGAGGGACAGTCCCTCTTTGGAAAGTTGTGTCCTGACAAAAAATATTAAAAATGGAAAATGTCCTGAGATTGTAGGACATAAGTATGTCCCATATGTTATGTAATAGTTGCATAAAATAATTATCTCTGTATCTAAAATACCTAAATGTTACAAGAAACAGAATAAGCAACTAAACCACTACAAGAATAAGCTTTTATTTAGGCAAAAAAGTAAAAAGTCTATCCTTTGTACTGACCATGGGTATGTGTCGGCCTGTAAAATCTGATGTGTATTCCGAAAATGTCCCACTTTGGCCATTTGAAAAGGTGGCAACCCTACGAACACAAGGTCATTAATACATAGCCTAGAAGCCCTTAAGCATTGACCATTAAGTATGTTAGAAAAAATATGTGGGGAATGCATGCTGAAATGATGCAGAGGCACATTCCTCCAACAAGGTTTCCTATATAGTTGTGTCCCTAAAGTACCATCAAAATTCTTAGAAATTGCGACAGCCAAAAAAAATCAATAGAAATAGAATAATAATTAACAGTAAATCCGAGGAAATCTGAGGTACCTTCAAGATACCTAACAAAGTCTGAAAGTTGCCCCACATCACCTTCACATAGGAAGAAAAATGCCATCCACAAACCTGGCATAGTATTTTACATGACGGCTAAATATATTACTGCTATGTATGTTCTCATTCTCCCACTGTGCCATAACTAAATTAGCATAGCTATTGGCACAGGGGGTGCCCATAGCCACACCTAGGAGTTGGAGGTAGTGCTGGTTCTCAAACAAAAACACATTGGATTGTCTGTACAAACTGAACATTATTTTAGGGCTCTAAATGTGCATCCAGCCTTCTCTGAAGCAGGTGCTGCTGGGTCTGGGTTCTTCTAAGCCATTATAGTAGCATCCTTCATTATATCTCCTAAAGGTTGTTCCCTCTTCACACATTCAGGCCTACTGTATTCACTTTGAAGAGATGATATCTGGCCATGATGTGTCAGATAGTCAGCCTTTCCCTCCCACTCTGGATAATCTTCAGATTTTCACTAAAAATGTGGCCTTCTGGAGGAAAATGGGGATTTGGCCTGCTCCTCTTCATTAAAGGTCCACCAGGGTCTAAAGGACATTTAAGATACTTTGTCTCAACCAAAAAAAAAAAAAAGGCTGAATGACGAAGCATGAAAAACAGCTAGCTGGTATAATCCTCTTTAAAAAGACACAAGCACCATTAATGCTCCAAATATCATATGCTTTCATCTACCAAGACTTCATCAGATGAATCACATAAGTTACCCATCCTGCTTTTATATACATCATGAATTTAAGGCAGCCAATAAAATTACAGAGACAATTAACTAAGGGGGTTAAATTTATCCTGAATCAAAAATGTAATATTACTAGATTAATCCTTGATGTGAAGTTATTTGTGAGAAAAGTTAACTTGGATCTTATGTTTCAAGGAGTAGAAATGATTGCTGGTACCAGTACTATGAGATGGAAAAGTGAGTATAACTCCCCCCTTCACACACAGCTAAAAAAGTTTGAGCAGCTGGTAGAGAGTGAAATTCAGACCAGAATTCTGGTTATTAATAATCACAGGTACAACCTCAAATTTAATGAATGGAAAATGTTAAAAGACCTACAGTTAGACAAAATTGTGCGTATTATGAAACCGGACAAGGGTGGGGTACAGTTCTGATGGATAATCTTACTTATGAAGGAAAGATGCTTGAAATTCTTGGTGATACTACTATTTACACCAGAGTATCTAGAAATGAAATTAATGTAGCTTATAAAAAAAATTGACCTTGCTTTGGATGGCTTGCTTATGGAAGGGCTAATTGACATAAACACCTTTAACTACCTTAATATATCTAAAACTGGAATACCCACCATTTTTGGCATCCCAAAAGTCCACAAAGATCAAGCCAATCCCACATTAAGGCCAATTGTGGTGGCTGAGGGATCAAAAACTGCTCCATTGGCTAAATTTCTTGACAACAAATTGAAATCCTTATGGGGTACAGAAACTGCAAT
This sequence comes from Protopterus annectens, assembly GCF_019279795.1. Lineage (NCBI taxonomy): Eukaryota > Metazoa > Chordata > Ceratodontiformes > Protopteridae > Protopterus > Protopterus annectens. The sequence continues at coordinate 375,865,338 of NC_056743.1, forward strand.
TCTTAAAGATTCAAGGGAGTTCCTAAAGGATATTGACATCAATCAACCCTTTAAGAAAGTAATTTTTGTTACAGTAGACATCAAGGATCTATTTTCAGTTATACCACATTTGCTAGGGTTAGAATGGCTTGAAGCTGCATTAGTGGACAAAACGAATATTTCTACCGACAAGTTACATGGTGTGTTAAATTTGATGGAGTTGGTGCCAAAAAATATTTATATATATTTTGGTGGTGAATTCTTCCACCAAACCAGGGGATGGCTATGGGTACAAACTGTGCCCCCACATATGCAAATATTGTATAACCAGGAAGGTGGTGCAATAGTGCTCAAATACCACAAGTAAAACATGAAAAAGCACTACTGTTGCGAGTCCACAAGACACAATTTATTCACAGCATAAAACTCAAATAAAATTAAGCGCTTTCGTCAGTGCCAGTTGACTTCATCAGAATAACCCAATTAACATGAACATTATGTTTAAATAGTACAGACTTAACAATGATTGGCTGTTTCATCCCCCCCCCAATTATAAAACATTTTCTTAAAAAAATCATTACAGAATATTCAAGGCAAATGCAGGGAAATGACTTATTTAAAAAGCAAGTTCTCATATTTGTATTAGACAATTTACCACAAGAAAAATATTATGTTAGTGCAAACTAAGATGAAACAACATATATTCAGGTGCATTTGTGTATTTATATGCATGGTCTCATTTAAATCAGATTAAGACATTTAAACATGTTCTGCCTTTTCTTTCAATATAGGTAATATAGTCAAGTAATCATTCAACCCCGGGGGAAAGTTTGCGGCTAGTCTTAGTTGCCATAAAAGTTCTTTCTTGTTTAAAGCATTTTGCCAATCTCCACCCCTAACATGAATATTCACTAGGTCTAGTATAGCAAATTTAAAACCACTGTAATCAACACATTGGGAACTATATGCTTGTACAAAGCATCAGTTTCCTTTTTGTTTTTATATCGTACAGATGTTCATATATTCTAGTTTTAAATAACCTTTCTGTCTTCCTAATGTAGAAGAATGTACAAGTGTTACACCTAGCGATGTATACCAGTTTGCTGGAATAACAGTTGCCTCTTCTTAAATAGACTATACTCTTGTTTTTGTTGTCCAAAGAAATAAGGTTGTCTTGCAAAATGTAAGAGCAGTAAGCACACCTACCACAAGGTCTACTACTATTTACATTAACATGTTCACCTTGATTTTTATTTTTATTTTCCAAGATTGTTTTTAGGTTAGGGCCAATCTTGATGTAAAATACAGGCTTCTCACCTAAAACTTGGAAAATTTCATTATTAGTTTTGAAAATACTCCAGTTTTCATAAAGTATTTCCTTGACCTGTTGGTATAAAGGACTATATTGTACAATACATGCTTGTTGAAAATCAACTTTCTTCACAGTCTCAATAGTTGTTCCTGCATTGTTGGTTCTATTCAAACCTCTATCTAATAATGGAATATATTTTGTACCCCAGTCCCTTAATACTCCACTGAGTATTACATCAATAGAGTCACCAGGGTAACCTCTCTCAAGAAACATATCTTTTAAGCAAATGAATTCCTGAATGACATCCTGTTTTAAAGATGTCATTCTGGCAACCCTGATTGTCTGTCCCTTAATGATACTTTTCTTTCCTGACATCGGGTGATGACTATCAAAATGTAAATAACTATTACAAAAGTTTTTTTACGATAGATTTTAGATATAAACGTTTCATGGTCCTTAATTATCTTAGTATCTAAATAATGAATCTCTTGTTTATGAAAGTTAAATGTAAACTTTAAAAAATTGGTAGTTTGGTTTAGGTATTGAATTAATAGTGGAATGGATTAGGAGATCCTTTCCACAAAATAAAAATATCATCCAAAAACCTACAATAAAATGCAACCTTGGAAATGAAATCACTTTTGAAGACATGCTCTCTTCCCAACCCAGCAAGACCAAGTTAGCATAGGTTGGAGCACAGGCTGCTCCCATTGCCACTCCCCTTGACTTGCTGGAAGTATTCACCCTCAAAATATACGTAGTTGTTTTCCAAAATTAGTCCCATGAGTTCACAAACTAAACTAATTGAGTCAGGATGTAGGTTATAAGAAGTATAAAGTATTTCTTTGAAAATGTTTAACCCTTCTTGTTTGGGAATACAGGAAAACAAATCTTCTACATCAATGGTCAAAAGGTAAGAATCAGCACAGCACAGGTCACTTTTTAACTGTCCTTGAAAATCCCAAGAATCTTTAACCAAATGTGGAAAAAGATCAACCACATGTTTAATCTTTCTATCCCCGTAGACAGATAAATTGTGTGTTTTTGAACCAGCAGCTGCCACAATGGACCTAAAAGGTGGGTTTTCTATATTTTTGTGTACTTTCGGTATACCGAAGGTGACAGGAACTTTGGGGTGCAAATTCAGGAGAAAATCATAATCTACCTTAGAAATCCTCTGATCCATGACACACTCATATAAAAGAATGTCTATTCTCAGATAAGAAATGTGTATTTCATTCCTAGAACATGTGGAATAATTTATAACATTAAATAAAATGGTTTGCATGATATTTGTGTAATCATCACAATTATATAAGATAATTCCACCACCCTTGTCAGGTGTCATAACTCGTATGCTTTTATCCTCCCTTAAGTTTTTTACTAATTTCCTCTCCTTTGTACTGAGATTTGAGAATATTCTTTTTTGGTTACACCAAATTTTATAAATAACTTCCTTGATAACCTTCTCAAATGTACTAATGAGGGGATGCAGGGGAGGATTGTACACACCACTTTTTCTCAAAGTTCCTGTGGAACAATTGGTGGTATCACATTTTTCTTTGTTGGAATACATTAATTTTAAATTTCATTTTCTCAAATAAAGTTGCACATCAACCAAAGTATCAGCTATATCTGGGATTTTCGTGGGTACAAATTTAAATCCCTTAGAAAATAGGGAAAAATATTCTTGTGAAATAACCCTATTGGTATAATTATAAATATGAAAACCATTTAAAGTGTGCTGAACATTGTTAACCTTTATAACTGGAACAAGATTGCTTACCATTTGGGAGGACCCCTGTATTGCTCTACTACCTTGCTGTAAGTTTGATAATTCACTTGTTTGCGACTCGCTATTCTTTCTGAGCATCTTGGAAGGGGAAAATCCTGATAATCTAACTGGTTACTACCTTCCCCTTCAATAAAGGGTTCATCCTCTCCTGTTTATTCCAAATCCACATGATCTAGGTCACCTTCACCATTGGATGTGGTGAAGAAACAATCAGTTTTATCTTTATCACTGAAAATTAATTTATAGGATACACCTTACAGTATTTATACTGCTTACAATCTCTGTCTATTTTTTTAAATTTTTTGTTAAAAATGTTATCACATTTTTTATCTACCCTACTTATCGCCTTGTTGTAAAACCCTTCATACTGTGCAAATAATAAATCATTGAAAATCATTTAATTTCATTTGTCAACTTCCTTATGCAACCTCCCTTCCATTTGCTCATAGTAAAACACACTCTTAGTAAGTAATTCAAGTCCCCACCTATCAAACATATTTGAATTTTATCTGAGTTTTATACTGTGAATAAATTGTCTCTTGTGGACTCGCAACAGTAGTGCTTTTTCTTGTTTTACATATGCAAATATTGTCCTAGCTTGGTGGGAGAAAATGTTTATTTTGGATTCTAGGTTTAAGAGTTGTTGGACCCATTACAGAAGATTTTTAGATGACATATGTCTATTTTAGGTTGATATGGAGAGTAAGTTGGTTGAATTCCTTGAATTTATGGAATCTACTACCAATTTTCTCCATTTTACTAGCACAATTACACATAACAAAATGAATTTCTTGGATTTACTATTGAGAAAATCCATCAGGGGATTAAGTCCTACGATTATCGTAAAGAAACTTTTACAAATTCTTATTTACATATTCAAAGTGCCCAGCCCTATTTTCAGAAAAAAAAGTATTTATAGGGGACATTTAATTAGAGCGAGGTAGATGACTTCTCTGGACCCTGACTTCAAGCTTGAGTATGAGTATTTTTGGAAGGTTTATTTAAAGAGAGAGGATATCCCCTATCCATGCTGAGTTAAACGTGCTCAGAGATAAAGCATCTTAGGGCTAAAAAATATGTTCCTCTATTAGGGATGAGGGCACCTCTTGTTAAAACTGAGCAGAATGTTCAAGAACCTGACCAATTTAAAAGAGCACTTTTCACTGAATACAATATGGATTCATAGATCATTAGAGACATTACTAGGAACAAATGGAATAGATTCTTGGCCCTTACAGATCTATCATCCCTGGGAAATGAACCAATGAAAATTATATTCAAAAAGGAAAGAAACCTTAAAGAACTTTTTGTAGGGGATAGGTTGCCCAAAAAGACAGTGAATTCGCATAGGAAGGGCACTTTTAGATGTGGGTGTGGCTCACAATGCGCCTTCATTTCTAACACCGATAAGGTATTGGTTAGAGTGTAGGGAAATGGAGATAGTTTGACTCAGTTATAGTAATTGTAATACAGCAGGGGTGGTCTATTTAGTGACATGTGGTTCTTGTAGGGCATTTTACATGGGTAAAACAGAGCATAAACTGAAAAATGTATATATATAAACACATGTATGACATAGAGACTTCGAATGACAAATTGCTTTGTACAAAATACTTTAACTTGTAAGCAAGCTACTTTTTCAATTTTTGTACTTGAGAATATCTTAGTTGATGTCAGAGGTGGTCTGTGGGAAACACGTCTGGAATACAGAGAATTATTCTGGCAGGTGACCTTGGATGCTAGCAGACCCCCTCTCCCTGGCCTTAATGACAGCATTTCCATAGACCCTTTACTTAAATTAAGAGCTGCTAAATTATACATTTTCGGAATAAACAGAAAATGCTTATGTTTATTTTGTTCTTAGTTTCCTATGATTCAAATATGTGACCATCATGGGTTTTGTAATACAGGTGTGTAGAAAACACTATGACATTTGAAAATGTATTTGATGAAATACTTTTTATGAATTTGATGATTGTAGGATAGTGTATTTGTAGACTTGTTTTTTAAAAACTTTTTTTGCAATAGTGCATTTGGCCACTTGATGGAGGCATTCATTATATGACGTAACAACATGAGATGAGTTTACTATTTTATACTAAATTAGTTAAACAGGTGATTAAGTAAAGAAGTTTTTATAGATTAACGAGTTTAACACTGACTCATAAGCCTCACTAGTATTATATGTCACATTTTAGAATACCTCATAGCTGAACTTGTAAAGCAATGAAATAAGTAATCTTCAAGTTCAACTCATTAACCCTAATCAATGTAGGTTCATGAAAAGTGGATTTTGTCATCTCTACCAAGCTGAAACTTTAAAAAAAAGTTATTGAAGCCATGGACAAGAGTTAGTCTGTGCACACTGCATATTTGAGCCTAACAAAAGCTTGTGACACGATTGCTTATACTGGTATTATCAATAAGCTTACAAGACTAACCATTAATTCAGGTGACACATGATAGCTGGCCTGCTACCACAATGCTAGACCCCATACAGTGGGGGCTGGTGGTACCTCTTCAGCAAAAAAAGAACATCACTAGTAGCCTGGTATTGGGCCATACCCTCTGTTACCTTCTTCGCATATGTCAAAGGACTTTCACTGATGTAGTTTATGAGTAATTGCAGGCTGTGCATTATCTTAATTCCCCTACTGATTCAGTGATGCTCCAAAAAGGGTTGGATCAGAATAGTGCCTGTTGTACTGACAATGGGCTCAAACCCATTGCTAAAAGTGGGGTATAGTCTACAATTGCAAAACAAAGCAATCCTTATTCAGTTCATATAAATACCACCACACTTAAAAAACAACATATTAATTAGAAATCTAGGTACCTTTATAGCAAAGGAGTTGAGTTTGACCAGTGTATATCAACAATATAAATTATGATATTGTACCTTATATCCTCTGGAGACAAACATTTCAGAATTCCTCTGTATTAATTCTTCACTAGACCCATCATTGAATACAATGATCCCTTGGCATACATCTCTGTAAATACCTGACTCAATTTGAAAGGCTTCAAAGATTTTTAACTAAGAAAATTATATAACTAAGCTCCCTAAGTTGCCTAAAATAATTGAAAACACTATCGATATTCCATCTCATTCAGGCACCTGTGTGGTGACTTTTGCATACTCTTGTGTTGTGCAACACCTTGACCTACTAGACCTCCTTCACCTCCTCATAACTGACAGAAGGACCTCACTTCTCATCACATGATAGTACCATTAATGCTTGCATCAAGGATTTCACTTCTCATCTCGTGATAGTATAATTAATGCTTGCATCAAGGCCCTCATCACATGAAAGTATTAATTCTTGCATCAAGGATCTCACTTCTCATCACATGATAATACCATTAATGCATGTATCCATGACCTCATCACATGATAGTACCATTATTGCTTGCATCAAGGATCTCACTTCTCATCACATGATAGTATTAATGCTTGCATCGAGGAATTCACTTCTAATCACATGACAATATCATTAATGCTTGCGTCAAGGGCCTAATCACAAGAGAGTACCATCAATGCTTGCATCAAGGATCTCACTTCTCATCACATGATAATACCATTAATGCTTGTATCAAGGACCTCATCACATGATAGCACCACTATTGCTTGCATCAAGGATCTCACTTCTCATCACATGATAGTATAAAATAATGCTTGCATCAAGGCCTTCATCATATGATAGTACCATTAATGCTTGCATCAAGGATCTCACTTCTCCTCACATGATAGTACCATACACTGGAAAATATTAAGGTACAACCCAACACTCTAATAATGGGTGATTTCAACTACCCTACCATTAACTGTGAAAAGTACTCATGTACCAACTCTCTTGCTCAACGTTTTCTGGAAATCATCAATTCCAATGCTTTGGATCAACTTATCCACACCCCCACCAGAGGCAGCAATATCCTAGACCTGGTCATCACCAACATGGGTGACCAGTGCTCCACACCAGAGGTCAGCTCCTCATTGGTCAGATCCGACCACAAGCTAATCACCCTAGACATCCACATCCCGCTCCCACGCCCCATTAGGAAAACAACAGTAAAAAAATTCTCCAAAGCCAACTTCCCGCTTCTTAAGACAGAAGTGGCAAACTTCATGACACCCATGCAGATGAACAATAGAGGTATGACTGCTGAATCCTACACAAATGCACTTTATAAGCACTTACATGAGTGCATGGATCGTGCTATCCCTAACAGAACCAAGATGCTATCCTCCAAGAAAAGGAAGCCAGTCTGGTGGTCTTCTGCCATAAACAAACTCTACAACAGAAGAAAGAAACTATTGCAAAAAAGAGTAAAATCCCACGATTGGAGGAACTCCCTGGTCAGCCTCAGTAAGAAGCTGAGATCCCTCATAAAATCCTCTAAAGCTAGTTATGAAAACAAAATTGCCACTGATTCTAAAGACAACCACAAAGCATTCTATAGCTATGTCAAAAGTCTCAATGGCAACATTCAGATCTGCTCTGAGTTATAGCACAATGACACTAAATATACAGAACCAACTGATATTGCCAACATCCTGGCAGATAGGTTCAGTGCTAACTTTACCCCCCTCTCACCCCCTAAAGAGCCCATCTTTATACCGGAAGAATGCAAAGTTCCTGTAATCAAGACTGCACAGGTAAAAACTTCACTCTCCAAGGCCAAGAACACAGCATCCATGGGACCTGACAACATCCCAGGCTGCCTTCTACATGAACTACAGAATGAACTGGCACCCCACCTAAGTACCATGTTCAATCATAGCCTCACCTCAGGCTTTGTGCCCATTGAATGGCGCACCATGACAATTATCCCACTCCACAAGGGAGGGGGGCCACAACAGACCCCGGGAAATACCGCCCCATTAGCCTGATGAGCCTCATCTGCAAGGCCATGGAACGTATCATCATGGAACTCATAAATAAAGAAAATGGAGATCTCCAAACCCTGGACCCCACACAGTTTGGGTTTGTAAAAGGCAGATCATGTCTCCTAAACCTGATAGACTTCTTTGAAGTAGTCACCAAAGCCATAGATGAGGGTAAGGTGGTTCACACAGCCTATCTAGATCTCGCCAAGGCGTTCAACACCATCCCCCACTCTAGAACTATAGATAAACTCACTAAACTAGGTATAAATCCCTATGTCACAAGATGGGTTGCCAACTGGCTTACTGAAAGAACCCACACTGTGAAAGTAGAAGACCCCAAATCAGACTTCAGACCAGTGACAAGTGGAGTACCACATGGTTCAGTCCTGGGTCCTCTCCTGTTTGGTATCTACTTCTCTGAAGTACAGGCTAACACAGAAGGTCTTTGGCTAACTAAATTTGCAGATGGCTGCAAACTACGAGCCATAATTGAAACTCCTAATGATGTGGACATCCTACAAAAGGGCCTCACTGAGGCAGATGCCTGGTGTCAAAGACATGGTCTCAAGCTCAATGCCAAAAAGTGCACTGTCATCCCCTTTGGTAAAAATTCTGTACCCATGAACTACCACATAGGTGGTAGTCTACTTAACACTGAAAGTGTAATAAGAGACCTTGGGACACAGGTGGACAGTAGTCTCTCCTTTGATAATCACATCGCCAAAGTGGTCAGGAAATCCTTCTACGTGGCACACCTCATTACAAAAGGTGTCTCATCCAGAAAAAAAGAGGTCATTGTTCCCCTCTACTCATCACTCATTAGACCCATTATAGAGTACAACGCCCCTTTTGGTATGCACCTCACAAGACATCTACAAGAATTGGAAAGGCCACAAAAAATACCTCACAAAGAGGATTACTGGCCTCAAACAGATGCCTTATGCAGACCGTCTCAAAAAACTTCAGCTTTACTCCGTCGCATATTGCCTACTCAGAGGTGATCTCTGCCTAACATACAAAGCTATGTCAAACCCAGAGCTGTTGGACATGCTCCACTTAAAGAAATCCCAATCCCTCCGAGCTACACGCTCTAGGGACCAAAACCTTGTCACCGCAATAAACAGAACATGCTGGAGGGATAGATTCCTGTCCCAGAGACTTCCCATACTCTGGAACAGACTACCTATCTATGTCAAACAGAGCTCCTCATTAGCACTCTTCAAGAAAAATCTTGATGATTGGATGAGTAATAGGAAATTCACCCCAGGGATCACTTCCGTGGTTCTGCATGACAGGGGCACAAAAAAATAATTTTCTTGGGTGGCGAAAGCCAGGGTACATTTTTGGCTAGGCTTGTATAGGCCCTAGGGCTAATAGCCTAGTACCTACCTATGAACCTATTAATGCTTGCATGAAGTACCTGATCACATGATAGTACCAATAATGCTTTCATGAAGGATCTCACTTGTCATCACATGATAGTACCATTAATGCTTGCATCAAGGATCTCAGTTCCCATCATGATAGTGCCATTAATGTTTGCATCAAGGATCTCACTTCTAATCACATGATAGTGTGCTTGCATCAAGGATATCACTTCTCATCACATGATAGTACCATTAATGATTGCATCAAAGATTTCACTTCTCATCACATTATAGTACCATTAATGCTTGCATCAATGATCTCACTTCTCATCACATGATAGTACAATTAATACTTGCATGAAGTACCTGAACACATGACAGTACCATTAATGCTTTCATCAAGGATATCACTTCTCATCACATGATAGTACCATTAATGCTTGCATCAAGGATATCACTTCTCATCATATGATAGTACCATTAATGCTTGCATCAAGGATCTCACTTCTCATCACACGATAATACCATTAATGCTTGTATCAAGGACCTCATCACATGATAGCACCACTATTGCTTGCATCAAGGATCTCACTTCTCATCACATGATAGTAGCATTAATGCTTGCATGAAGTACCTGATTACATGATATTACCATTAATGCTTTCATGAAGGATCTCACTTCTCATCACATGATAGTACCATTAATGCTTGCATCAAGGATATCACTTATCATCACGATAGTACCATTAATGCTTGTATCAAAGATTTCACTTCTCATCACATGATAGTACCATTAATCAAGGATCTCACTTCACCTCACATGATAATACCATTAATGTTTGCATGAAGTACCTGATCACATGATATTACCATAAATGCTTTCATGAAGGATCTCACTTCTCATCACATGATAGTACCATTAACGCTTGCATCAAGGATCTCACTTCTCATCACATGATAGTATCATTAATGCTTGCATCAAGGATCTCACTTATCATGATAGTGCCATTAATGCCTGCATCAAGGAGCTCACTTCTCAGACGATAGTGCAATTAATGCTTGCATCAAGGATATCACTTCTCATCACATGATAGTGCCATTAATGCTTGCATCAAGGATATCACTTCTCATCACATGATAGTGCCATTAATGCTTGCATCAAAGATTTCACTTCTCATCACATGATAGTACCATTAATGCATGCATCTAGGATCTTACTTCTCATCACATGATAGTGCCATTAATGCTTGCATCAAGGATCTCACTTGTCATCACATGATAGTGCCATTAATGCTTGCATCAAAGATCTCACTTCTCATCACATGATAGTGCCATTAATGCTTGCATCAAAGATCTCACTTCTCATCACAACACAAATTGGATCTGATGGACCGTTAGATATCTAATGCAATACATCTTTTACCTATGCAATAAACTTCAGCTGCATATGAAAGAATGCAACACCTTAGCCAGCTTTAAATCTGGTCTTGAGTACTGACTAGGTAATTTCAAATTCACCCCTGGGGGCAACTAACACATTGACTAATTTATCCATTTAATTTATTAGATTGCTGTTAGACTTGCATTTGTTTGGTTTAGGCTATTCATTTGTTATTTGACAAAATGCCTAGTAAATTCCTAAGAACCTATGAAAATGCTTTTATTCTCTCTCTCTGTGATAATGCTGGGGTTTAGGGGTCAAAGATCATCTGATGGAAGGTACATCTGTAGGCTTAAAAGGGACTCAAGTCAGTTAATAATTCAATAGTATTAGTAAAATTGAGAAAATTGGATTTTATGAGGGATTATTTTGGGATGAAGTCATAACTGTCCTTCAGGGAAAAACATTTTTAGCCCTTATGAGTACTTGTCACTCAGAATTAATAACAGTTTAGTCAGGTGTACTCCAAAGTTCTTCTTTAGGTCAGTTTTATTCTCACTGTTTGTTGAAGTGCTAAGACTTTGGTCAAAGCTTCAGATTACAGTATATCCTGTTGACTGGGAAATTATCTTTATAAAAGAAGCCAGAAATAGCTCCTGCGTACAAAAGGAAATAAAGAACAATTTAAGTAAACTACACCATGGGCTGTTTCTCAAAAAAAAATTAATTTTAAACACCTAATAACCTCTGTAATGATTTTTGGTACTCATCAGAGCTGGGTGAGTTTGCTCCAAATGAATAAAGTGTAGTGTAACCCTTCTGAGTAGGTTGATAATTATAGATGGCAACAATAATAAAAATAATTCCCATTTGCTAACCAAAAACTCAGTGGACATGCACTCCCTCTTCAGGTGTGACCCGAGTGCAATGTTACAAAGCGGACAGATGAGGGCCGAGGGAATCAAACTCTGTACCACAGTAACTACAGTTCACAGCATCTGCAAGGGGTACAGCTTAATCCAAGTCTGTCATTTAGACTTCATATAAAATCAAGGACTGACTTCATATAAAATCAATGACTGATAAGAATTCTAGGACAACTGCAGCTTAACATCAGGTTTACCATCTACCTCACCTTTTAATCTAGGAGAACTACAGCATTAGTCTTTTGAGTTCAATGTTTGAATGTAACCTGACACTTACAACTCCTAATTCTTTTTCCAGCACAGGTTTACTACAAACTAAATTCCATTGAATCTGTAGATTTGTGTCTTCAGCCGATTCAAGAGGACACCATTACATCTTAATGCAAAAGAATGAACTGTTTTGTATTAAGTGAACACACTATTTTGTTGATTTCCTGAAAGACATTTAAACTATCATATTATAAATACTAACCCACAGGCTGAAAATCAGGTTCTTTAATTACCTGCTGAGTTCACAAGCTGAAGGTTACCATACGTTTGAATAGGTGAACTGATCATTAATAAAGTCACTCTAGCAAACTGGAACCGGCTACCAATTTATCATTTTAAAAATTCATGAAAATTTAATAGCAACAAGTATCAGTGGCTTACCTGCAACAGATAACTGCCAAGGTTAAAAGTCCTTCCATTATTCCCCTTGTTGACAAAGGTACTGGAATATTTGTGTCAGACTTAAAAGATTTTCTGCACTTATATCCCTGTATTACCTGTAGAATGTAAAGAGCTGTTAATATGTACATATTTTCCCTGAGGTACCAGAATAAGAATTCCTATGCAGTCAATGAGAAGCTCTTAAGGATGGTCTATAAAACTATTATGTATGGAAATAAACAATTACTGACTTTGCACTTATTAATACTGTAAACATCACTATTGAAAAAAAAAAAAAAATATATATATATATATATATATATATATATATATATATATATATATAAATCTATGGCTCAGGTCATGGCTGAAAAAGAGTTAGAAGAACAATCCTCCTCCTTGTTTTACAAATAAGTGTATCTGTCCAGAAACATGCAACAACTAGAATGCCCACAAAGATACCTTACTAAAAGCATACAAGGTCTAAATAACATGTTCATTATGGACAGACTCAAAGCCCTGTCACTATCCTACAGACTTCTAAGAGGTGACCTATGTCTGACATACAAGGCATCCTCTTACCCATTACTGATAGGTTTCACATCAGCAAATAAAATGGCAAGAGAAATACTTGGTATACTGATCTAAACCTCTTATGCAATAATAACAGAACTGGTTGGAGCGACAGGTATATGTCACAGAGGATACAGCTGCTCTGGGACAGACTAAACTTCCACATAAAATGAAGTTCATCCCTGTCCATTTTCAAGCACAACTTAGATCTATGATTGGGAAACAGAAAATGTACACCAGGACTTCCCCCTCTACTTCTAATGGACAGAGGAAGCTCCTAAATGCTTTATCCCATGCATGGATAATTATCTATGGTATGATGCCAGTTATTCTGATTATGGCTAATTTATAATTATAGTCAATGGGATGTGTAAGGCCAATCTCTAACCAAATGGGACAAACCAGGCCTTCCCTCAGTTTAAGGTTGAGGAAAAGGAGTCAGGTGTAGCTGTCATTGGGAGAAGATACCCAGCATTTTAATGCTGTAGGTGGCCTTTATCACCATTAGGGATGCTTCACGTGAATTACAGATATGCAACAGTTTAATATCAGAATGTCGAGCTGAGATGCCTGCAGATGGAAAACTCGAAACACAGATGTTCGAATTTCCATCTGTCTGAACATCTCGGTGTTTGAAAGTTTATATTACGGATGTACTGTGCATTCACTAATATCAATTTGAAGAACCATAGAGAAATCGTGGTACAGTGTGGTTTGGGAAATTCATCCCTTTCCTCACTGTAGTGCGATCTCGGAGTTGGAATATATAGTTAGCAGTTGGGGGGGGGTTGGGAATAGGAGTTTCCTTTGCCTGAGCTCCAATATGGATATCATGTGATCTGTTCAACAATTATGTCAAATCTGCTGAATTCATTCTGCTGATTCGACATTGTGACTTGTTCAACATGTTGATTTTTGTTTTTCGTATTCGGTGTTTCGAACAGAAATTAGTTTTCCATTCAAAATTTTGACAGTAAACCATATACAACGCCTAGCCAAGAAAAAGACACATGACAGTCCTACATCTTACAGTGCCACTATTGGAGGCGAGAGTTTCCCCCTCCTACCCCATCCATAACTGTTCTGTTCCTCATTTCTCTAAGTACTTAGGATGGGGGCTGCGCAATCCTAGATGGTAGATGTGATACTGGTGTACTAGATGAACACAGTGGTATGTTCGGCTGCATGTGACATATAAATAGCTTTGTGTGTATTTTATGACAAAGGTATTGGAACAACCCTATCATGTTTTGCATTAATGCCATGGTCATTAGCACCGTCACTGCAGGATCTCCAGTACATGTACCCATGGGAAATCACCCAGGTGGGTGTTTAACAGATCCTACATTGTTAGAGTGAGATGGCACAGAATAGTTTTCTGGTTTGTTGATGAGAGGTGTAATTCAAGTGCAAGCTAGAAATGCTCCTAGAGAATGCCACAGATAGTAGGTTTTATACTGAATGCTAAATAAACAAAATATTTTAGAAGTTTGTTTCCACACGTTTGTTTTGCAATACAGAATATATAAACAATAATGTAATGCTTGCAGTTCTGTGCAGTTGCCTTGGAAATAAAAACTGCAGCTTGTAATTACAAGGTATAATTTTATGTGAAATGCTTATGTATTAGCTGTAGTGCACAACACTTTACTTAGAATTACAATTACAACTATAATTACTGGATCCTGATTTCTCCAGTAGAAATGCATGAAAATGTTGGTTATAATTATGGGCAGCATGTACTGCTCTGTATAACAGCATGTCAAGCCCTGTCTGCAGCCTTGTCAGCTCTTTCAAACTGTGCTGACATGAAATAGAAGAAAATGTTAGCTATGGTTCCAGTATTTGAAAACTTTACAGTTATAAAACATGATTGATTGGATGCTGTGTGTTGATATCATTTTAACACAAGATTCTGAGGTTAGCTATTTTAAATAAAGCTCACAGCTTTCAGTGGTGTGGTATTCCCTCAGATGTGTGTCTCACTTTGAAAAGATATATTACCCCATCCATTATGCTATATATTATTAAATACTGCAGACATGTTAGTGTACATGTTACTGTAGTCATGTTATTGTACATGTTACTGCAGTCATGTTACTGTACATGTTACTGTAGTTATGCTCCTGTACATGTTACTGTAGTCATGTTACTGTACATGTTACGGTACATGTTACTGCAGATGTTACTGTAGTCATGCTACAGTACCTGTTACTGCAGTCATGTTACTGCACATGTTACTGTACATGTTACTGTAGTCATGTTACTGTACATGTTATTGTAGTCATGTTACTGTACATGTTATTGTAGTCATGTTACTGTACATGTTATGGTACATATTACTGTAGCAATGTTACTGTACATGTTACTGCAGACATTTTTCTGTACATGTTACTGTAGTCATGTTACTGAACATGTTACATGTTGCTCTAATCATGTTACATTAAGTACAGTAATAGTAAAATCTTACACTTCAGACTGCAGATTCCATGGCAAACAGACTATTTAAGGATACATGATATGGTTGTGCTAAAGTGGGTGGAAGTGTTGGGAAATAAGCTAAATCTACACCATTTTCACACTCTTCCACTTTAATTTTAAGTTTGTATATGTTCATATCTTTAAATAATACCTGAAAAAGGTCATGGAATGCATTTGCTTATCCTGCCTGAAAGTAGTAAGGGTCTACAAAAGTAGACTCTGATGGTGTACAGCAAAGATAACTTGGTACATTGGGTTATGGCCATTCCTTCTGTAAAGAGAGATCCTAGGTAATGCCACCAATCATTTCCCCAGTTTCCATGAGACTTGTCATCTGTTAGTTTCATTCTTGAATTTGCACACTGCTTCACAATGTTGACTCTGTTTTAAAGCTATTACCTACAGCTGTCACCAATGCTTCAGGCTGTGGCTGATCTGAGAAGAAGAGGTTCATGTTCAGTAAACTTTAATACTGATACCACAGGCCTTGGGGACACAGTAAATAAAACTGTTCACTGCTGCCAGGAACCCTTCTTCCTCCCACTACACTTTACTCATCTCTCACTTAATTCTTTAATTATTTCATGCACTGAGAAGGTGGTGCAAAGAAACCAGCAGTAGTATACCTCTGTGAAAAAAGTTCAAATCCACTTGGGAAAGTGTTTGTAAACAGGATCCTTTATTTATTTATTTTTGTTTCTGCTCCTTGTGTTGTCATGATTACCTTTATTCTTGTAAATTTTGTGTCAAATTTCAAACTTTGGCGCCTTATTACCTGCCTGAAACATGCATGTTTATATTGTATTCTGTTAATATATTTTGCTATAATATTTGTGTTAAGCTCATTTACATATTGTTAGCAATGTACTACTTAAACTAAGTTTACTGCTTGTACCTTAATAATCTTCTTTTTGTTGTGGAGCTTTTTCCCTGGGTCTTCGCTGAAACCATTTTTTTTTCAACCCAGTCAGACACTACCCGGTTAACAAATGTAAATAAATAAATATTACCCTTGGGCCTAGCCTTTTCCCGTTTTGACATCCTCATCACTATCTAGGATGTTTGCCTATGGTTAGTCTATTCTGTCCACAGTTAGGTTTGTAGGTATATACTAGGCTAATGACTACCAAGGCCTTTATAAGCCAAGCTGTGCAATCCAATCCAATTGTGTTCCTATATTTGATGGGCATTTATTTGGAGAGGGTATGCTAGTTAGGAAGTTTCTAGAAGTTATGAAAGGGGGTGTGTTAGCTTGGGCAATACTATCTGCCGCTGTCTATCAGAGACATGGGAGCCAGGCCTAGAGTGAATTTCCAATTTCCCATCCATTAGTCAAGGTTATGCTTAATAAGGGTTAAGGATAGACTCTGCTTCATGTGGATGGGTAGCCTGTTCCAGAGAATGGGGAACCTCTGAGGCATATATTTGTCTTGCTAACATGTCTTACTGATATCACAAGCAAAATTTAAATCCTTCATTTTCCAATTATTATGAATAGCCGCTTTTATAGCCGCACTATCCAAGAAATGCACCACTGACATAGCTGAAGACCAGTCTTGTGTTGTATCATGACTCATCCTATTTTCATATCGTTGGATAATGTTCTGCACTAATTTGTTCGGGTACCCCCTACATATTATGTAAGGCCTCTATAAGAATGTATATTTTGTCAACATTATTAGTCATGGGTTCATAGGAGAATACTAGGTAAACTGCCCTGAAGGGCCAATTTAAGCCTTGCCGATAACGCCAAATGAGAATCAAACCTGTATCATTTGTCTATGAGATGAAGACCTCAACCATTATGCCAGACCCACTCAAATGTAAGAAACCAGATGACATCTATAGTGTTCATAGTTCACAGGTTCATAGATTAATATTATGCTAACCGCCCTTGTGGGGCATTTTAAGCCTAGTCAATTACTCCATGTTGGAACCAAACCCTGCACCTTGTGTCTGCAAGGTAAACCCCTTAACCATTATGCCCACTTCCCACTTAAAAGTCAACCTTTCAAGCCTCACCAACTGCCCTTTAATGATGTTATTCTTCATGTAGGTTGGATGCATGCTAGAGTAATGTAAGTATGTATTGCTAGAAACATTGTTATAACATATCATTGTCTTTAACTGGCCTTCTTGCACATCCCTGTATACCTCCAATTCCAGGAATTCAATCTTGGACTTTTGAAATCTGTTAGAAAATGACAAAAACAAAAAGAAAAACAGAACTGGAGTTCATATTTTCAAGAAAAACTTCAGGTTTACTGATTTGCCCTTTCCAAGTTAAAAAAATAAAAACAAAAAAAGAGCAAATCATCTATAAACAAAAAAAAGAGGACTTTCTCATAACCTTCTATGATGTCAAACTTTATGTCATCCATGCCAGCACCAATGTAATTCATACTGGACACAATATTTTAGATGTCGGTGGCCCTAACACCTGTGGATTTGGCATCTATCCCTGTGGCAAGACAAATGATACTGGGATTTGTGGTGCTGGGCCCCTGGCCTCCAAATGGGCCTTTACACTGATCCAGGTGGTTCTGGTGTTTATTCTGCTATCATCATCAGTTTCAGCTGCACAACTGCCTTCTAGGAACTCTTGTACAGTGAATTTCACCCCATTAGAGACGCCTAGCCATATTTCTCCTTGGTGAACATGATCAGGCTTCTTCTCTCCCAAGAGTATATAGATATTGTTAAGGATGAGTTAGTGAGAGGCAGTAAACACAAATCTTAATGCTGTCAAGCATTGCTTCAAGCTTATTTAGAATGTAGTATCCTATGACACGTTAATTGTATCAGCATTAATTCCCTTTCTTACAGCAGAGTACACTGTTGTTACATTTTTTTTTCAGTTCAACATCCAATACAGTCTTTTCACATTTAAGAGAACAAGCCTGTGGCTTACATTAATATTTACATATGACAGAATTATCTACAAAATTCTTTCGCGCTAGGCTGGCAGACTTCACCTATCTTCACAAAAACATCCAAATTCTTGGACAATGAGCCATCAGTATAGAGGCCCTTAATAGCTTTGGTTGAGACAAAAACACCAGAACTACACAGGAAACAACCGCCTTCAGATGAATAAAACCAAGAAAAAAACAAAGAAGGCTGAGTGAAGAACCACAAAAAACTGAACAGCTGGTGTAAGCCTCAAATCCTGTTTTATAAGACATCCAATAAAATTACACAGACAATTAACTTGAATTAAAAAAATGGCAATAATAATAAAAAATATGCCTTCCCAAGGTTGTAATATAATACCGTAAAACAAAACAATTCTTCCAAATTAATAAGTGGTAGGGCCACTATTATAGTGACACCAATGGAGCAGTCCTCCAAACATCTAGTATGTAATACGTGGACAGGCTAAGACTGAAACAGCTTTGGAAGGGGCTGAAGAAACCTAAGCACAGTACTTACCAGTAGGCAGTCCTGGATGTTGTCAGGGTCCGTGGAAACAATATTTTCAGTTTTAGAGAGCATCAATAAGACCCGACCTAGAATGATTTTTGGGTAGTAGTATTTAGGGGAGCAAAAGGAAGACAGAGGAATATGTTATGCTGAAACTGGATCAAAACTTGTCAGTTAAGCCATTAGTGATATTTTCTGGATCAAAATAAGTTGTACGATTAGATAACAGTTGAAAGCAGCACTGGGTGTTACTCATAATGCTCCTAATGTAGTTCATTTATTTATTTTACATTTGTTTGCTGGGAAAGTCCAACTGGGCATGGATCCCATTTTCAGCAGAGGCCCAGGGAGAAAAGTTCCACAAAGATAAGTACAGCAAATAAAGTAAATACAATACACATGTTAATAAAGTACAGTTGTGTCTTTCGGCTTTTCCCGGTTAGGGGTCGCCACAGCAGAACTCCGGTCCGCTACTGATTGGCAGTTGATTTTTACATGCCGAGTTGCCAGCCCTGACGCACAACCTTCAACGAAGGTAAGCCCATTCACGCATGTCTCCACGGAGAAGAAGCTCTAGCTGAGTATCGAACCGGACAACGTCTTACTGTGAGGCGACAACGCTACTGCAGCACCACCACCGCGATATTAATAAAGTACAGTACAGAGTCTAAAGGTAATAAGATACAGTTTCAAGGCCAAGAAAGGAGCAAAAAGTAAATATCCTATAAGGAGCACAGTGTGTTACAATAAATAAAGTAAATACAATACACATGTTAATAAAGTACAGTACAGAGTCAACAAGTTAATAAGGTACAGTTTCAAGGCCAAGAAAGGAGCAAAAAGTAAATATCCTATAAGGAGCACAGTGTGTTACAATAAATAAAGTAAATACAATACACATGTTAATAAAGTACAGTACAGAGTCAACAAGTTAATAAGGTACAGTTTCAAGGCCAAGAAAGGAGCAAAAAGTAAATATCCTATAAGGAGCACAGTGTGTTACAATAAATAAAGTAAATACAATACACATGTTAATAAAGTACAGTACAGAGTCAACAAGTTAATAAGGTACAGTTTCAAGGCCAAGAAAGGAGCAAAAGTAAATATCCTATAAGGAGCACAGTGTGTTACAATAAATAAAGTAAATACAATACACATGTTAATAAAGTACAGTACAGAGTCAACAAGTTAATAAGGTACAGTTTCAAGGCCAAGAAAGGAGCAAAAAGTAAATATCCTATAAGGAGCACAGTGTGTTACAATAAATAAAGTAAATACAATACACATGTTAATAAAGTACAGTACAGAGTCAACAAGTTAATAAGGTACAGTTTCAAGGCCAAGAAAGGAGCAAAAGTAAATATCCTATAAGGAGCACAGTGTGTTACAATAAATAAAGTAAATACAATACACATGTTAATAAAGTACAGTACAGAGTCAACAAGTTAATAAGGTACAGTTTCAAGGCCAAGAAAGGAGCAAAAAGTAAATATCCTATAAGGAGCACAGTGTGTTACAATAAATAAAGTAAATACAATACACATGTTAATAAAGTACAGTACAGAGTCTAAAGGTAATAAGATACAGTTTCAAGGCCAAGAAAGGAGTTGTTGCAAGCTTTCATAGAAGGTTTAAGTATGATATGATCTAATTAGGTGAAGTTACTCAGGGTCACAACAATTACATAATCAAGCACTAACTATGTAAATGGGACTGGAGCAGACCTCCCAACCGTCCCGAGTCAAGGAAGTTAGGGAACTGCTGGTTAAAATTGAGTATTTGCCGGCCGCCAGGAGGGAGGGACTTGGAAAATATGCATCAGGCGTGCGGCTCGCTAGAACAGCTTTAAATAAAATAATACTTCTGCAGACAGCCAGACAGCTGCTTTTGCTTAGAAGTGGGAAGTGGGGTCCAGAAGTCTCCTGCACTACTTAAGGCTACCGATGGACACACTGGTTACTGGGTTTGCTGCCCAGCTAATTTTTTAAAGGACTTGGAAAGAACACATATCGTAAAAAGTGTGTTTGAGACAGATCTTTTTTTTATATGTTTTGTGCTTGCTTATATATTTAAGAGTGGATGTATGAAAAGTGGGATGATGCATAAGTCTCTAGAAGTGTACTACTTATTCCAAATCTCTAAAAATGCAAATCTCTATTTAAATGATCATTATGTTATTTTAAACACAGTATTATTTTAGCAAGCATAAGTGTTTTTTAAGTGTTATACACTTGTTGCTTTGTGTAAATGTTTAAGACCGATGATTACTGTTTTAATAAATTAGGAAACATCCTATAATGAGAGAAGAGGTGTGTTAGCAACAGGGTATTCTATTAAGGAGTAAATACAATACACATGTTAGTAAAATGTTCAAAACAGTACTTGCTCAACAAGTGTGCTGTAATACAAGGATATAATTTAATGCAATCAGAAAGGTGTATCAAAAGAATACATGTATGTTTTGTGCAACAGCTGAAAGGTAATCTTTATCCACCACTGGCCAGATGCATTTGAATGTGAGACTGTATTGCTTTATCAGATGCCTATTAGTGTTTCTGCTATAAAATGTAAAATAAAAGTTTTAAATTAAATCCAAATCATTGTAGTAGTAAAGCAGTATACACAGTACAGAGTCTGGAAAGGGAAATAGTTAATAATGAGACAGTGGAATGGCCAAGAAAGGCTGTTGGGGGCCCCCATTTGACCATGATTTCATAGAAGGTTTAGCTATGATACTGATCTAATTAGGCCATGGAGAATAACTTTTGGAGGGGTCTACTTTTACCACAACAATTACATAATCAAGTCACCAACTATAAAACATGGGCCTTGTCCAGATTTTTAATGTTTCCAGGTTGAGAGGTATGGACTGGAGGAGTTTTTTGAAATTACTTTTTTCAATGGTCCTAATATCTACAGGGATGGTATTCCATGCTTTTGCAACAGAAATGGAAACAAGGAGTCCCCAGAGCTGTTGTTGCTTTTGCCTGTGTCAGCCAGTGCTTTATTAGTGGATCTTAACAGGTGTTTGTTAGAGTTGATATTAAGTGGACCTTGATGAGCTGGAACTCTATCAGGATAATATACAATTTGGTGGGCTATTGTAAGCTGGTGATATGTGAACAGGTTGGGTAATTCTAGCCAGGATAGTTATTTGATTGCTATGCAGTGATGTGTCCTGAAGGGTAAGTCAGTAGCAAACCTAGGTATTTTATTGTAGCAAGTGTTTAGTTTGTTAAAGTCTGCTTTGTTTAGGTTGATGAGTATGTGGGAGGTAAAGAGGAGTGTAGATAATAGGTGTGTTCTTGTGATAGTGGCTTTACTGTCATTGGTAAGGTACATTTTGTATCTATATAGGGTTCCGAGTTTTATGGACTTTGTTTATTGTCTGTGCAATTTGCATATTGAATTTTATGTTGTGATCTATGATAACCCCTAGACGTTTGGTGTGTTGGACAGGTGTGATAGGGGTGTTATTGGCTGAGAGTATTGTGAATGATGGTATGGGGCTTAAGGCTCTAGTACGATAGAATATCATTAGCTGTATTTTATTAAGTATTAGTTGAGAGTTGGTTAACCAGGTTTTAGCAGTGGTAAAGAACGCTTGTGAGAATTCCTGGAGTTGAGAGAGTGAAGGGGCGGAGCAGATTAGAGACGAGTCATCGGCGTACTGGACTAGAATGGCAAACTGGGTAGCTTTGTGTTGTTGGTTGGTGAATATGTTGAAATGAAGAGGTCCAAGAATGGATCCTTGTGGGGCCCCTAGGGTGACAGGTGGGAGGAGAGATAAAGAGTTTTGCCATTTTACTGCTTGTTGGCGGTTGGTTAGATAGTCTTGAAAGCATGCTAGTGTGGAGTGCAGAGAGCAGAAAGGAGTTTGGGATGGGAGACAGCATTGAAGACCTAGGAGGGATCTAGGAATAGAGTGGATGCTAAGTTACCATTGTTCTGATGTTGGTTTACTGCGTTGCTAAAGCTAATAAGGCTTGTGGTAATACTGTGATTGGGGCAGAATCCACGCTGGGTGTTGGTTAGTAGTTTATTAGTGAGTACATTATTTGGGAATGTATACATTTTTTGAGGATTTTAGATAAGGGGATAGAATGGTAATTGGACGGTAGTTAGATAGTTCCAGAGAGTTACTTTCTTTGTGAAGTGGTATTATATGCAAAATTTTGAACAGAGAAGGAATGCATTGTTCTGATAAAAAATGGTTAATGAGCATGCAGACTGAGTTAGAAAGGTTCGGGGATTAAAATAGCAATTGTAAGTTCATTGCTAGCCTTTCTTTAATGGTGTACTTTAGATCTTGTCAAAAAGTGACGTTTACTTCAATGAAACAGGAGGATATTTAAAATATACAGACAGAAATTTTTTTCCACTTTCTATACAGGTTATGTGAGAATCTCACCATAAGGATTTGATTTTGAATTTATCATTATACTATCTGCAGCAGATATAGGGAGAGATGCCCCTACACAGCTATCAGCTGTTCATTGAAACTGAAGGTTTCTGTAGTAGCAGTATTAATGGGGTCATCATGGTGGAGTGAAATTTTGAACTTCTCCATCTCATCAATTAAAGATAACAGGCTGCTCCTGGAATAGCCTATGAATGTAGTGAGGCACAGAGAAACAATAACGTTATTGTAATCGAACTTAAGGAGGAAGGGATAACTGGAAGGGTGCAGCTGGTGCAATACTTCTAAGGATGAAGTCAAGAAGATTTTCACCTCTAGAGGGAAGAAGGACAATTTGGTGTTGGCAGTTTCCTGTGGGATGTTGTCAGATATCCAGTGTAAGGTATTTTAAGGCTATGAACTGTTAATCAGCTGCTTCCTGCAGTCCAGGGTTTGATTATCTGAGGTTCCGTTTAGCTTCTATGTGCCTCTGAGCAAGACACAATCAGGTTGCACTCTGTGTTAATTGGAAAAATCAGACTAATCTCTTCAAAGATCTCCCACACTATATGCCTGGGTAACTAATTATAAAGCTAAGACATGTATAACCAATAATAACAATGCACAGCACTCCCAGTCTTTTGGTAGCTCATCGCTCCTCCTCATATGGCACTTATTTCCCAGACTCTTACTTTTCCTCCTGCTCTCACATCCCACCACTGACTACAGTTCCTCCTCAGTCCATCTGTACCTTATCACACCTCCTCATATGGCAATTATTTCCCAAACTCTTACTCTCCCTCCTGCTCTTACACCCCACCACTGACTAAAATTCCTCCTCTGTCCATTTATCTTCCTGGTAATTTCCATAACCTCTCCTTTCATATCCCTCTTATCAGTTTTTAAGCTATATTCTAAACTCAAAAACACCCCAGTCTGATGTTTTCCCTGTAGCAGTCATCCTATGAATACATTAATTGTTATTGTTTGTTATTTCTCTAATCAATAATTAGCCAATTTCTGTTAATTCATCTCTTGTTTTTTCTGTTAAAATGTTATGCTCATGTAAGAAATATTTTTTAAATGTTTAAAAATCATGCAAATAAGCTAATGTATATATGTTTTTATCCTGCAATTATAAACATACATCATGTGTAACTTAAATGTGGAGCTTTTCTTCCCAGGTTTCTGCTGAAAATGGGTTTTGCCCAGTCAGATTTTCCTGGTCAACAAAGACAAATAAATTAATAAATATTAATTTACTGTATTACCTACCCATTAATAGCAAGGCTGTGCAAGTCACTGAAAAGTTTTGTGCTTAATATGAATATACTCTGACTAATTGAGGCATATTTCTTAGTTAGCATGAAACATAAATGCGGGCCTATAATTATTTTATTTATTTATTTATTTGCAGTTTGCTTGCCAGGATAGTCCAATTGGGCCACAAGGAGCCCATTTTCAATGGAGTCCTGGGAAGAAAAGCTCCTAAAAAATACAAATACATAGTACACATTGAACATTTACAGTACAGATTATCTCATAGGAATACAATGTAAATATAATAAGAAATGGTTAACAATTATAGAATGCATCAGTATAGTTTGTAAAACAGCAATAAAAAAAGTTTTGTGTATAAAAAAAAAAAAAAAAAAAAAAAGTAGCAGCATAGGGTAACTATTAAGTAGATGGTCAAATAGTTCAATAGAGCTGTGGAATTATAGGAGGCAGTGATGGCGTATTTAGCTCTAGGAGAGCAGGAAGTGGTATTAGAAGGATTAGGTAGGATGGAAATAAGAGCATTTCCATTGTGAAGTTAGATGTGAGTGCAGCAAGGTTTTAATAAGGAGAGACTGCTGGTGATGGGGATAGGAGATGGTAGAAAATTCCAGAGGCATGCACGAGAGAAGGACATTAGGTGATTCCCAGCTGGTTGTGTGGGTTTGTGCAATTTAATTAGTTTTTGGGAATTAGATCTTAGAAGTCATTCTGGTTCATACATTTCAAAGGTAGTGGCTAGGGAGGGACAAAGAGAGGGGCTGTAAATGAGTTTGTGTGCTTGGATGAGTTGGGTATAAGTGAGGAGGTTAGGTAGCTCAAACCAGTTTAGTTGGTGAAGAGAATTACAATGGTGAGAAATGGCTCTGTGACCTGCTGCAAAGTTTGATATCTTGTTATAGCAAGAGGAGAGTTTTGTTTTGAGGGATGATTCCAGGTTAGTGAGGATAGATGCTCCATATAGGAGGGATGGGATCAGATAAGTATTGGCTAGTATGGGCCTAGTGGAAGGAGAGATATAACAATTATGGCGGTATAGCATAACAATTTTTTTTGTGTTTTTTTTTTATATTTACTTGCAAATGTTTGTCAAATTTTAGTTGATCATCTATGAGTACTCCTAGTAGTTAAGTGTCAGAGACTATTTCTAGGGGAGTCCTTATCTAGGGAGGAGGTTTAGGAGGTGGTGAATGACATAAGTTTAGTTATGGTTGCATTAAGAGCCAGATGGTTGTCTAGCATCCACTGCTCAGTAGAGGAGAAGGCGGTTTGAGTAAGCTTATTTAGAGTGGGGACAGAAGGGGAGGAGCAGATAATGGTAGAATCATTGGCATATTGGATGAGACTGGAGTTTGGAATGGTTTGGTAGAAGTCGTTAATGAATATATTGAATAGTAGGGGCCTAAAATAGAACCTTGGGGACACCTGTGGGAGTATTAAGGAAGGGTGAAGTAGCTTTATTCCATTTGACTACTTGTTGTTTGGTTGTGAGGTAGATGGAGAGCCACTTGGTGCAGTAAGTGGATAAGTTTAACCAATAACTCAATGTGAAGGACGTAGTTCAAGCACCAGAATGGAATTTATTAATATAAACCACGAACTGGAAAAAACATTGACAATGAAATTGACCTAGGTTTCGTCCTGTCGTCTGGACTTCTTCAGAATAACATTGTCTAAGTAACAACCATCCTATATGTCCATACCTATTAATCAATAAAACAATTACCCAATAATGCAATTACATAAATTGAAATTAAAAACATGAATAATAAAAAATACAAAATACATAAATACCTCATACCCTAAACAAACAAATCAATATTATACTATTCAAATGATGATTTATGACAAAACAATAATATCTGTTAAAAAATCTGTTAAAATTGTTACATTTGTTAAAATCACTATAAATTGATTTATGCCCTTAACATTAACCTAAAATGTGTTTGAGATTACGTAAAGGCATAATGGTTGTATAATCATTGATGCCAGGGTAACTTTGCGCATCTAATCTTAGTTGCCATTTTAATTCACATATATCTAGATGTTTGTCCAAGATCCTACCTTGTTGATCACCCTTAATTTGTTGCAACACACAGAATTTAAAACAATGACCAGTATTACCAGCAATGTGCCTTGCTAAAGCATTAGTGGACTTAAGATGCTTAATATCCAAAATGTGTTCCCTAATTCTCTCTCTAAAATGCCTACATGTTTTTCCCACATAAAAAACTGGACACTCCTGGCATTTAGCCAGGTATACCACATTTTGAACGTAACAATCAAAGTGTCCCAAAATAGATATATAATGTTTGTTAACCGTAAAGTTGCTTCCTGTTAATAGTATATGTGGACAAGTAGAACATCTCCCACATTTAAAATCACCACACCTCCTACTATTTGGGGGATCCTTTGAAAGGAACATCTTTCAAAAATATCTTTCAGTGATGAATCCTCCTTGTATATAAATTTAGGCCCACATCCAAATCTTGCTCCCACATTTTTATCCAGTTGTAAAATACCCCAATTTTTGTTTACCATCCATGTCATCCAATCAGTGTCCCTGTTAAAGGTAGTGATAAATAATAATGGAAAATTGCCCAAATTGTTTCGTCTGGTGGACATTGTCTTATAATTGTCTGTGCTATCATAGTTAAGAATAGGTTTATAAATACCTTTTTCTCTTTTATTTTTGATTTCATTACACAATTCCGTGCATAATAGGCACCAGGAGTTGAATCTTTTCCATTTCTCTGAGTAAGATTTCCTGGTGCTGGGCCTTTTGGCTTCCTTAATAATGTCTAGGACCTGCTTGCCCAACTGTTGGTTATCCCCAGTCTCTGGGAGATAAGCCATGCAGAAAGTTTGAGAGTGTGCAGGTTTGGATGCAGAATCTCCCCTATGGCTTGTGTCAGGAGGTCTTCAGTTAACGGCAACTGTAAGGCTCCTTGGTCAGGCTGAGCAGCAAAGGTGTACCAATGTTGCCTGGGCTAACCTGGTGCTATAAGGATGGCTTTTGGTCCTTCCTGCCTTATTTTGAGCAGTACCCCTGGGAGTAAGGGTGGGGGGGGGCACAGAAATGAAGAGATTGGTCCATTGGAATGGGACAGCATCCACTTTCCAAGCTAGGGGGTAGAACTCCCTGGTGCAGAATTTGTGCAGCTGATTGTTGTGTTGTGAGGTGAAGAAGTCCACATCTGGTGTCCCCCAGGCCTGGCCAATTTGGAGGAATGTCCCCTTTTGGAGTTTCCACTCATGGGGCTCTAAGTAGTTGCTGCTTAGAAGGTCTGCTAGGGCGTTGTTTACTCCTGGGATGTACTGAGCTATCAGGTGTAGGCCCATGGAGGAGGCTGTCTGCCAGAGGCTCATGGCTAGTCAGCAAAAAGGGTAGGAGTGTACCCCCCTGCTTGTTGATGTACCACATGACTGTGGTATTGTCAGTTTTTATGAGAAGGACACCTGGTTTTAGGTGGTCCTGGAAGGATGTGATAGCCTTGTGAACTGCCAGCATTTCCTTTAGGTTGATGTGCCAATGAAGGTGCATTAGGTCCCAAGAGCCTTGGGTGCACCAGGTATATAAATGAGCACCCCAAGCTAAGTCTGAGGCATCTGTGGTGATAGTCTGGCCTTGTGGTAGGAGGTTGAAGGGAAGGACCTTGTTATGAGTTCAGGCTTCTGCCCACCAAAAAACTCGTTCCTTATGCATGGAATGAGGGGGAGAGTGGTCTCCATAGATTGAGAGTGTTGGCACCAAAGGTTCTTTAGGTACCATTGGAGTTTCCTCATGTGCAGCCTGGCCAGGGGAATCAGAATGCAGGATGACATGTAACCCAGTGCTTGCAGAATTTTCCTTTCTATGAGTTTTTTTCTGAGAGCTAACTGAGAGAAGTAATTTGGCAGAAAACATTGTTTTTCTGGTGAGAGGAACAGTGTTTGGGAGGCTGTGTCCAGAAGTGTGCCCAAGAAGGTTATCTGCCTGGAGGGGTTTAGGTTTGACTTTTTCCTGTTGATAGTAAACCCTAGAGAGGATAGGGTGGTTTGTACAAAGAGCAGGTCCTGTAGTAACTTATCTTTGTTTTCTGCTTGGATTATGCAGTTGTCCAGATAAGGGTAAATGTGGATGTTTTGCTGTCTGCAGAAAGCAACCACTGGAGCCAGGCATTTTGTGAAGACCCTGGGAGCTGTAGATAAGCCAAAGGGTAGCACAGACAACTGAAAGTGTTGTGAACCTGCTCTGAAGCATAGGTACTTTCTCCAGGACTACCTTATGGGTATATGAAGTAGGCATCCTTTAGGTCTAGAGTGGCTAGCCATGCATTTTTGCCCAGCACTGGTAAAAGTTTTTGAAGAGTTAGCATTTTGAATTTTGGAACCTCTAGGAAGGTGTTTAGAATGGAGAGGTCGAGGATGGGTCACCAAGTGCCTTCTTTTCCTGGCACAAGGAACAGTCTGGAGTAAAAACCTTTTCCTGCTTGCTCCTGTGGCACAGGCTCCACTACCCCATTGAGCATGGAGTATGTGCACTTGTTTTAATGCTTCTGCCCACTGATTTGGAGGCAGATTTGGGTAACCTGTTAAGGTTGGGACTTGGTGAAAGGTACATTTGTAGCCCCGAAGAATGATTTTTAATACCCATTGGTTCTAAGTTACAGACAGCCAATTTTGTTTGTAAAGGGATAGCCTTCCTCCTAACCTCTGATGGGAGGGGGAGTGGGAGTCATTGCACATTCTTAGAGTAGTGAGTGGACTTAGAACTCCCTGCTGTGGGAGTGGTGTAGGGCCACTGCTTAGTTCTTCACTGGCCTTGGTTTTGTGGTCCAACTGGTCTGTCCCTGCGAGGCCTCCCTTGAACCTGTCTATTGGGGGCTGGGAAAGACCAGTGCTTAAAGGGAAAATTTCTACTGAATCTGGGAAGTTGAACTTGGAGGATGTCTTTTACTGTTTGCACAGATTTAGCTTTATCCTCCATCTTTTTGATGACCTCTTCTGCTTTTGATCCAAACAAGGGGTCTTTATCCAGGGGGGCATCAAGTAGTTTTGATTTTACATGATCAGGCAGTGGCTGTTCTTTTAGCCATGCATTCCTCCTAATGACTGAACCAGCCACAGCGGCCCTACATGAGGCTTCTAGGGCATCAGATCTGCAGCGCAGGGAGTGTTTAGCTACTTGAGAAGTAGAGTGCAGAAGATCTGCTAACTCTTTGGAAGTATTAGTGTCAGGTAAAGATAATATTTTTTGTTTCATAAATTCCAAGGTGTGCTGTTGATATTTTAGCATATGGAACTGGCAGTTAAGAGCTTTAATAGCTAAGGATGTGGAGGTGTACACTTTCTTACTCTATCTGTCCAGAGCTTCTGAGTCCTTGTCAGATGGAATTGGGTTTTTAGATGAGCTAGACGTGGCCCCTTTGGGCCCTTGTGTGATGACCTCTGGGTCTGCTGCAGGGTTTTTAAACAAGTACTTATATGAATTAGGCACCCTGTAGTACCTGTCAGGTTTTCTAGGAGCAGGGGGTAGGGCATCAGGGGTGAGGCTAGATTCATTGAAAACATCATCCACCACATCCAGAGTAGGAGAGATGGCCAAGTGTCTGTGCTGAGGAAGATTTAGAAATGCTAGTCTTTTTGTAGACTGAGGATAAACTTGGTCTTCCCAGTGGAAATGCTTTCTGAGAGTTTGCAGGGTTTCCCCAAATGAAAGATCCTCGGGGGGGGGGGGCAGAAGGAATGGATTCCTCTGCATCAGAATCCTCAAAGGAGGTGAGAGGTTGTTGTTCCTCATATGAATCAAGGTAGTCTGAAATCTCAGAATCTGGTTCTGTGTGAACTTTAGGGGAAGTATCCCTTTTTCTTTTAGAAGGAGTGGTATGGCTACCCCTGATGAAAGTGATGAGGTCCTCCGCCATTTTCAGTAACTGTATCTGAGGCAGTGGAGGAGGAGTAAGATGGTGACTAGAGACTGTTTTCTTTGGGGTGATCTTGCTTTTAGACCTTAGTAAATCCATTTGTCTTTGGGATGTGGTAGTCAGAGGCGAAGACACCGTTTTTTGCCTTGAATCGGTTGTGCAAAGAAACTCCTCAGAAGCCAGTGCCTGTGTAGTGGCTCTGGACCCAACTGAAGCAGACAGAACCGAGGGATCAGATGATGAATCATTCCCCAACAGCATACCGGACTCCGAAAGGGTCTTGGTAGAGGCCTGCGAAGGAAACAAGTTGGGCATCAGGGGCTGCAAATGTGTCTCACTGAATTCCTGAGAATTGACGACTTGCTTCTGGGACGGGTCGTCTGAAGGTTTAAATTTGTGTTGTCTGTCCCTTTCTTTATCTTTTCATTTTTTGGGAATATCCACAGACTGCTGACTGATGGATGCCATTTTGTAATGCGAGGAACAACTTTGGAAATGCCTGGCTACAAATTCAGCTCTACGGCGAATAGTCCTTGAATTGAAAAGTGCGCAGAACCGACAAAGTGGGACATTGTGGTCTGGGCCTAGACAAGTAAGGCACAAGGTATGGAAGTCTCGGTGTGGTATTTGTTTTCCACAGTGGAGACAATTATTGACTTTTTCGGACATTGGTTAATGCAAGAAAAAAGTCCCCAACAGGTTATAAAGCTTTAGTCATTTTCAGATTCAACTTCCACTCGGAACGAGCAACCAGCACACACGCAAACTCCTTTTGCTTCGGGCTCCACAGCAAGAAAGACGATACAATGGTGCTGGCTGCTTGCCTTTATACCACTGATGACCTGACATCAGTCCACAGGTGACAGCAGCTGGCGCAGGGGAAAAGCTTGACTCTGGTATTCGGGCCGACTGAGGCTACCCAGCAGGGATAACCTACAAGTTATGATTGCAACAGTGAAACATGAAGAACATCTGCTGTTTCTAAATTGTCTGATGTTGATTGTTTAAATTATAATACAGTTAAAAATTGTTTGAGTGTTTTAAGTTAACACCTGGAGCTTATAGAAAAAAGTTTTGTGAGCATAGACGCAAGGCAGATGAAAGTGTGTATGAGTATACTGATGAGTTAAGCACTTATTTTCATGGGTGGGTGGGTGAGTGAGTGTCAGGTCAGCACTTTAGAAGCTGGCAAACCTTTTGGTGAGAGAACAAGTCCTTAGTACTTTGACTGAAGATATGAGAATCTAGTTAGCAGATAGAGATTGTAACACCACAGTTGAGTTGGTCCCAGAAGCAAGTCGTCAGTTCTCAGGAATTCAGTGAGGCGCATTTGCAGCCCCTGATGCCCAACTTGTTTCCTTCAGAGGCCTCTACCGAGACCCTTTTGGAGTCTGGTATGCTGCTGGGGAATGCTTCATCATCTGATCCCTTGGTTCTCTCCGCTTCAGTTGGGTCCGGAGCCACTACACAGGAACTGGCTTCCGAGGAGGTTTTTTGCATAACCGAATCAAGGCAAAAAAAGGAGACCTATACCTAACAAGCAGGGCATCACTGCACAGGAAAGGTATAGCCAGTGCTGCACATGAGTCTATGGGAGGCCATGGTGGACAGCCTAAACCACCCCAACAGAGTCCGCCAGTAACAGAGGAAGCCATTAGTTCAGGTACACAGCCAGGATCTAGGGTTAAATGTTTTAAATGTAACTAGTGGGGCCATGCAGCATATAGATGTCCATGGAGGTAGGGTGGGGAACAAAGGGTACAGGAGCCAGTAAGTGGCAATGACAGAATGCCAGCAGTAAGTTGTCTGGAGACAACAAGGGTACCAAACTACCACAAGAGGTTATATCCTATCTTAGTAGATGGGAAACAGGCCACTGCTAAGAGAGGCACAGCCTCTGACCTAACCATTGCGAAGTCTGCAATGGTTAAAGAGGAGCACTACTTGCTTGGGCAGTCTACTCCAGTCAGAGCTTTAGGAGGGAACCCATTCCAAATACCTTTGGCTAGGGTTCATCTTGACTGGGGGTGTGGAAAAGGAAGCAAGCAAATAGGTGTTTTCAGGATATCCCTGCAGATGTCCTGATAGGGAATGATTCTGATAATCCAGTACCTTGTGTGCATGCAGTTACACGCAGTCAGGCTTGGATACAAGCATGCTGATCTGGTAGCCTGGGGGGGACTCAGACAGACTGCACACTTGAAGCCAGGACTGGTGAGGTAGTTACTTCAGACAGGGAGCCACCCTGTAGCAGTGAGATTGAAGGTGAGCCACAGCTGCTTCTGGGTACTGATGTTACCTTGGACAGACTAATTACAAGGGCAGAGATGAGGAGTAGTGCCCAAGCTGACAGTGAGGCACTGCTGTCAGAGAATACCAGACTTCCTGTGGAAGGGGAGCTGGGAAGGGATACAAATAGAGATTTGAGACAGGCGCAGCTCTTAGACCCTACTTTACAAGGCTTGAGGGAGGTAGCCAGGGAGGTGCCTGATACTCAAGGAAAAGGGGAATCTCTATATGGGGACAAAGGGTTAATGTATAGAGAGTGGACCCCTGAGGGAAGGCTAGAAGGTGAGGTAATACAGCAGCTGGTAGTGCCCAGAGCCTATCGTCTGGCACTTCTAGTCATAGCCCATGATATTTCCTTTGCAGGTCATATTGGCATAAAGCGTAGAAAGAGACATATTATGCAGAACTTTTACTGGCCTGGGATTTCAGGACCTGTGAGCAGTGCCAAAAAGTAGGCAAGGCAGGAGACATGGTCAAAGTTTCTTTGATGCTTTTGCCTGTGATTGAGGAGCTGTTTCAGAGGATAACTATGGATATTGTGGAGTCCCTGAGTACCCCAAATTCAACAGGGAAGAAATATATCCTAGTGGTAGTAGATTATGCTACCAGATACCCTAAGGCGGTGGCTCTGTCCTCCATTGAGGCAGAAATGCTTTGTTAGAAATTTTCAGTAGGGTAGGTTTCCCAAAAGAAATACTGACTGACAGAGGTGACAATTTCATGTCAGACCTGCTGGCTTGTCTATGGGAGTGCTGTGGGGTGAAACACCTAAAGACCACCCCTACCATCCCCAGACTAATGGTCCTGCGGAAAAGTTAAACTCTACCCTAAAGACTATGTTACACACATTTGCAGACCAGTTTAAGAGGGAATAGGACAAATATTTGCCAATCTATTGTTTGCATACAGAGAGGTGCCCCAAGATTCCTCAGGCTTCTCACTCTTTGAGTTGCTGTATGGGCATAGAGTGAGGGGACTTCTTGCTTAGATTAGCGAAGAGTGGGAGAGTGAGTGTGAATTCCACAAGGATTCTGTTGTGGCATATGCCCTAAACCTCAGGACAAGGCACAGGGAACTCATAGGCTTGGCCCAGGAGAACCTGGCAGAAGCCCAACAGCAGAAGAAGGTCTGGTATGACAGGAATGCTTGGGCTAGAGAGTACGCTGTAGGGCAGCAGGTAATGTTTCTCATTCCTGTCAGACACAACAACCTGTAGGAAGCTTGGGAGGGACCCTTCAAAGTGGTAAGGAAGGTCAGTGCTGTTAACTACATGGTAGAACTGCTAGGTAGGAGGCAGGGGCATAAACTATACCATGTTAACATAATGAAAGCTCGTCATGACAGAGAGGCCCTTGTTTTGATTCTCCCACCTGGTTATAATATCTACCGCTCTGACAGATTCCCTAAAAAAGGTGGTGGAATAGCCATCCTCTACTCAGATAGCCTAAATCTCTCATCTGTTATCATCACTATCCATGACTTCCACCCAGCTGAACTACTCATTCTTAACTGCCACCTTAACCCTCATAAGAAATTTGCCATCACTTCCATTTATATCCTCCCTGGAAACAATATCCCCATCCTAGAAAATATCCTATCCTGGTTTTCCCATAACATACACTATGAAGCCCTCATCCTCGGAGATGTCAACATAGACTGGTCCAAACTTACAAATGACTCTCCACAATTTAGTTTAAACCTCCATGGATTCCACCAACTGATAACATCCCCCACCCATTTCAATAAAACCTCTTTCTCCAGCTCTGCTATTGACTGGATACTCACTAACTCCCCCAACCTCTACCATAGCCCAACTACCTCACCAGACTCCCTAAGTGATCATCTCCCCACCTCTTTTCTAAGGAATTCTAACCAAACACCCAAATCCCACCTTTACAGACATTGTCACTAACTTATTAACTTTGATTCCACTCAATTTAACTCTATACTGCCTAATACTGACTGGTCCATCCTTTGACATCTTCCTCTTGATGATGTGCTGAGTACATTCAATAGCACTTTCCTGGAGACCCTCAACTCCCCTGCCCCATCCAGGAAAATTAGAATCAAATCAAATTATGCTCCCTGGCTTACCAAATACATAAGCTCCCTTACACACAAAAGAGATAATACTTGGAAAGCCTGGGTTAAAAAAAGAGCTACCCCTACTACAGAATTAATGAGAACTATGGAATTTTGTCAAGAAAAAAAAAAAGCAATAAAGACAAAAATAACTACTATAACACTGCCCAACTCAATGGCAAATCTAGCCCATGCAAGTTCTGGTCAACTCTAAACAATATTCTTTCTCCTGGCTGCCCTTCCAACTCCTCTCCTTTCCCAAACACATCACCACTAGAGACTGCTACCATCCTCAATAAACACTTCATTGATACAATCCAAAAACTCACTCCCTCCAACTCTAACTCTACTTCTACCCCTTCTCCCCCCACCCACTCAATAAAAACCTTTTCTCCTTTCAACCTGATTCCACTTCTTACATCAAAACACTTCTGAAGCTGAAACCCTGCGCTCCCTCCACAGATAATCTCCCCTCTAGCTTCCTCAAACTAGCTGCTGAATCTATAGCCTACCATGTATCCATTCTCAACAACAGGTCAGTTCAAGAAGCCACTGTTCCTCTCATTTGGAAATCCTTTTTTTACAATCCCCCTCCATAAAGGAGGAGACTCAACTGACCCAACTAACTACAGACCCATCGCCATCCTATCCCCTCTTTCTAAAATACTCAAAAAATGCATCCATTTACAGCTTCTCAGTTATCTCCTCCAGCATAATATTCTCACTCCTACAGCATGGTTTCCACCCTAACCATAGCACAACTACTGCACTCCTATAATTTACACATGCTATCGCTGAGGCCCGTGACAACAACCAACTCATATCCTGTCTCTTCCTCGACCTATCGAAAGCTCACCATTTACTGCTAATCAAACTAGTTAATCTCAACCTGTCTACTACCTTTCTAACCTAGTTCTCTAGCTATCTCTCTTGTAGGCAGCAATCCGTCAAATGGCTCTCATTCTGCTCTCCCTATATTCCAGTACCATCCGATGTTCCACAAGGGTCCCCTCCTGTTTAATATATTCACTAATGAACTACACACATCCTACCAGCAATCCTCCCTCATTCAATATGCAGATGACTCAATTCTCATATCCACCTCCTTCAATATCTCTAAACTTTTTAACCAAACCCAAAATACCTTCTTATCTACCGGAAAATGGCAGTCTGATCCTTAACCCTAAAAAGACCAAACTCTTGCTCTTTCTTCCCCATTCCTTCTCACTTCACAAATCTATTTTCACTATTACATCCTCTAATCATAAAACCCGAACCTCACACAAAGCTCCTAGTTGTCATCATGAACTTAAGTTTAATCTTCACTTACTTCAATGTGTCAAAAAAAAGTCACCAGAAACTAGGCTTACTGTATTGCAATAAAAAATTCCTAAACTTTAATGCCAGACTCCCTGGTTCAGGCACTTCTCCTTTCCTCCCTTCTATATGCTGCCCCAATTCTAACTAATATTCAAATCGACAACCTTGCTCAAACTTCAACAAACATACCATAAAATAGCTCAATTCATTATGAGCTCTCCTTATAACTCACACCACTGCCTAGCACTAAATGTCCTCCAATGGCTTGAACTTCCCCAACAACTCTTGCTATTACAATTTCAGATATTACACACTATTCTATACAAACCATCTTCATGCCCTGCTCTATCCTCCCTCATATCCCCATATTCCTCATCTTGGACCCTATGTAGCTCTAACCAGCAACTTTTAGATATTTACCATCCAAAAAAATGTGGGTAAACTTCTACATAAATGCTCTGTTGCCCAGTCTTGGAGCAAACTCCTTATACCCATTTGTTCCATTACCTACCCACAACACTTTAAAAAAGAACTTAAACTACATCTTCTCAAAACCAAGACATGCCCCTGCCATGACCCAACCTAAACTCCACTTCTCTGTTGTTTCATATTCCCACCACTAGAAAAGTTTACAATACGCTCCCCCTATTTTTATACTTGTATCTAATATGTGGTTACCTGGTTAACACATTCTCTTCATAGTGAGCCCTTGAATACTGCGTTGAATTATTACTGTATATCTCTTTGGACAAATTCTATTTGTTTATGCAGTATCCGCTTATTTTCAACTTTTTATGTTTTCATTTTTGGACTCTAACTTTGTACTATCCTGTAGTATGAATTATCATATATACTGTAAATGTTTTTGACTGTGAATTATAATTTTAACATGAAGTTTCTTTGTAATCTGGAGCTTTTCCCATCAGGTCTCCACTGAAAATGGGGTACTAGCCCAGATGGACCAACCCGATTAACAAATGTCAATAAATAAATAAAACTGAGTATTTGCAGTGGAAGGCATGAGGAGGCTGAGGGGGATCTATGTCAATAGGGAGACAGCCAGCAAAGTCCCAAGTTACTATGGTGGAGCCTACAGTTGCA
Source organism: Protopterus annectens (assembly GCF_019279795.1). Taxonomy (NCBI): domain Eukaryota; kingdom Metazoa; phylum Chordata; order Ceratodontiformes; family Protopteridae; genus Protopterus; species Protopterus annectens. The sequence continues at coordinate 375,902,489 of NC_056743.1, forward strand.
AGCAAATGATATGATAATGCAGCACTGTATTAGGATCAGCGATGCAAAAGTAGCTGGGATCTCAAGACAGGGAATGGAATAATTTATTCCCAGATAGGCTCATTCCTCTCAAACAACATGTCCCAAGGGTCACTTGAAAAACTAACTTGAGTCTTCGAAGGGGAGAAGATGTGTGACAAAAGGAGATACGGCCAGCCCAGCAAGCTGGAATTTTGTAAATAATTATATGTCATTGGTGAATATTGAAATGATTTATATAAGATGCTTGTGTTACAAATGTATTATAACTGTATGTTGTGTATATCAAACTGCTTGTACAGACGTGTGTTGAAAAGGTATTTGCAAAATGCTGTTTGAAATGTAACAATAGTGTGCCCTTCTGTAAGAGAACAGAAATGTATATACACTATTGTAACTGTTTAAATGTGTATATTTTAAGAGTGGAAACTGGAACACAGGAGACTAACTTCAGAAAAATAGCTGAAATTAAATCACTTTATGGCTAGGCCATAAAAGATGGTATATTTCAGTTTTCAACGCAGCAAGATATACAATGTTTGTACTAGGAAACTTTCTGTATTGTCTTTAGGGTGAACTAATTACTAGTCTTGAAAGCATATAGGAATGCAATTGTTTTATGATTTCCAGCATCTGCCAGAGATCTGAGGAGAAGCCCTTGTCTGTATATTTTTACAGGTAGATGCTAAATACTGCCAGCTTCATCAATGGTTGTTTTGCCTAGGAACTAGGGTCAGATGACAAAAAGTGATGCCATTCTGCAAACTATCCCAGCAATAATATTTTAGACAGAGCATTCTGCATTATGTCTTGGACCTGACAAAAAGATCCACTCACCACATCTGCCTTGCTCTGCTAGTAAGTTCTTAGGTTATAGTATAATTCTCTTAGATTCTGTCAGGAATATAGTGAAGCTTAGTTTAGATATTTTTTCTTTATTTAGTTGAGACTGTCCTGCAATGTTGTTTTAAATATTTCCTGTGGTTTTGAACTCTGATGTCATTGTGAATATATATTTTGTATTGTCTTGTTTGTTTATTATTTATTATTAACTATATTAAACCTTTCATTGTGGCTGATCTGTTTAGAGATATTTAACTTTTGAGAGTACTTGCATATATATTTGGTGACACTATGTGGGCCACTCCTAATAGCCTTGCTCTTGGTCAAACTACCATTTGTGTTAATATTAATATTTTATAGTAAGATTGGTCACCCTTCGTTAAGGGTCTTAAAGTAGCTGATAAGGAGTGACTGTTGGCAGTAATAACTACCTTATAGTCTGGGCAGAAGGAGGCATAGCTAGTAAACCTGTGCCAGCCTTTCCCAGATGTGTGTATGTAAATCAAACCTCAAAGTGTGCGTGTGTCAGCTACTTGGGCAGGGACATGAAGCACTGGTTGGACAGAGAGGGTGCTGGAGGTCTTGGTTTGGTCACTCAGCTGAGATCTCAACTCTATAGCTATGCTAGTGGGGAGTCTTATTGGGAATCTGGAGGAAGAGTGAGAAACCAGTCCCGGACTGACTGTGGTCTCTGTGTAAGGAAAATTGCACTTGATGCAGAGGGCTACATCTGGAAATACTGTGTGTGCGTACTTGTCATTCTCCCAATGAACACTCCCCACTGTTGCCAGTGCTGAGGACTGAGGGTCCTTGACTACTGGTCCACAGGCATATTCTGCTTCAAGCTGTTACCTGCATGCTCTCCCACACTGCTAGGGCATGCGTGACCTTGCTCAGTGTATGCCTTCAGTTTTTGAGTCTGACCTTACTGGTGCCTCTGCTCTCTATCAGGGAGTAAATGGGGATGTAATTTCTTTGTCCTCATTCCTGTGCCCTTTGTGGAACATACCTCTAGCTGCTTCACCCATCTCTCAAGCAAGCTTCTCTGCTACCTGGCTTGTTAGCTTGCAAAACAGTTTTTAATCTATTTGCTTGTTTGCTTGCTTTCTTATTTTTTTTTTTTTTTAACTTCTAGCTGCTTCATCCCATCTCTCAAGCAAGTTTCTCTGATACCTGGCTTGTCAGCTTGCAAAACAGTTTTTAATCTATTTGCTTGTTTACTTACTATTTTTTTAACTGGAAGGGTTGGCTAGCTCAAGGAACTTTCCAGAAATGAATGAGGGTCTTATATAGAATTCCTGAGATGACAACATGTAAGTTTTAACTTACAACTGGAATCTAGAATGAAAGTTAAGAAAAACAAAACAAAACAAAAAAAAAAAAACAAGCAACTTCAAATTATTAAATGCAAACATTATAGATATCAGCTATTTAAGGAACATTAGTAAATTTCAAAGAATATTCTTATCATCATCAACTGTTTATAACACATACAGAGAACAGTATGTATTGTGTTTGTAGTTTACTTAATCATGCCACTACTCAGCTTATCCTCTATTCTTCTCCTGCTCTCATCCTAACAAGATTCTCTCTCTCTCGCTCGATATATATATATATATATATATATATATATATATATATATATATATATATATATATATAGATAGATAGATAAACACAACAGAGTTTATAGTCATGGCAATAGAACAAAACGGTAACAAAAGAAATTCACATGGAGCAAAGGCTCATTTGTTGTTAAATAAAGTGTTAATGTACAACTGTAAAAAAGGGAAGAATCTAAATACGCCATGGGTAGACTACAAAAAAGTATTTGACAGCATCCCACATTCATGGATAAAAGAGTGCTTTCAAATGTACAAGATACACCCTTTGCTGATTGATTACATTACAGCAACCATGAAATAGTAGCAAGCCACTTTGCAGTTAAGCCATGATAAAGGATAAATGACTATTCCAGTGATAAAAATTCAAAAGGAGATATTCCAGGGTGACTATTTGTCACCACTGTTCTTTTGTCTTGCCCTTAACCCATTAAGCTGTTTACTTAACAGATTAGGTCATGGCTACAATTTGGCTTCCAGAAAACAACAAAGTGTATATGAGGCAAGTAGGACAAACAAAGTGGGAGAAACAGACAAATGTAAGTTTTGTAAAACAGAATTGGAAACAGTTGCACATCTTGTTGCTGGTTGTGATATACTGATGTCAAAAGGACCGTATAGTGGGGGGTGTGGCCAAGGATGAACACAGGATAGCAGCAGATTTCTTCAGCTCCACCAATTTCATTACATTGACAGGAATTAATTACTTAAAAAATTAATTCTTGAAGTAATTTTCTTTCCAAATATGTTTGTTTTATATAGTTCTTGAACTATATCTAAAAAATAAAGGAAATCTTAATAATATTCCTGTCAGAAATTACTTTGGAAATTTTCCTGTCAGTTTATCAGTCTGAAATGAGTTCCAGTAAGACAAATTCTCAAGACTCCAGCATCAAGAAAGAACTTCAGTCTCTGATAATTATAGTCCAGCAACTTACTGCTAAGATGGATAAAATGGATACTAAAATAGACACTTTCATAGAAAAAACTACAAAACAAATAGACTTGTTACATATGGACCTGCAACAACAGAAGATCCAGATGACAGGCATAGAAGAAGCTGTGAATGACATGGAAAATAAAATACAAGAACAGGAAATCAACATTGAGTTTCTGCTGAAACAAAATACACATTTACAAACAAAGCTGGATGACCTGGAAAATAGATCTAGGCGCAATAACATTAGGATTTTTGGACTGCCAGAAAATATTGAAGGTAACAATATTACTTCTTTTTAACAACATGGCTCCCTAAAACTTTAGATTTACCAGAAGCATTCTCTTTTGGTATCGAAAGAGCACATAGATCTATAGCTAATACTAACTCTAACAAAAACTATCCTAGATCAGTTATAGTTAGATTTCTATCATCTTTTGATAAAGAGATGGTTCTTAAATCTGCTTGGGCTAAAGCTCCTGTTAAGTTTAATGAGACAACTGTGCGTTTTGACAATGACTATTCTTCCATGGTAATTGCTAAAAGAAAAGTTTTTCTGCCACTAATAAGGGAGATTAAAAAAGCACAGTTTAAAACATACCTTCTGTTTCCTGCCAAGCTTAAAATCTTCCTTCCTGATGGTCCTAAGGTCTTCGATGATTTAGACTCTGCTTTACTGTTTGTCAAAGAAAAAAGGATTTTGGATAAAATAGAAGAAATGGAATGGGCTAGTTCTTCATTAAATAGATTGACAACTGAAGCTTCCTGGAAGACTTCAGAGAAGAAGAAGAGACTAAAAAACAAATGATTTGTTATATGTTTTTTTCTCTCTCATCATTTTAGTTCATTATTAATCTTTTGAATATAGTTCCTGCATTTCCAGAAAGCCACAAATATTTTGGAAAAGATTTAATCAAAGTTATTCTTTATTTGCAAAGAAATGTTTTGTTTCATAACCAGTCAAAATGCCTGAGGATTTAATGGCAGGCTGTGACTTGATTTGTTTTTCTTTCTGAAAAAAGTAAGGTTAGTAATTTGATACATTTTTATCTTTACCTTTTACTTCCTTCTTTTATTATTTTCTTTGTTTAAACAATGACATTCTATTTAGATTATGTAGTGGGTAAAGGGTGGGGGAGGGCAGGGAGAGAACAGTAATGAAAATATCATTAATAGAATAATAACATATTTATTTCTTGTAAAAGTTTATAAGTTCTTCAAATGCTATTTCTAATTATACTTTCTTGATTATACTGCTTATGCTTGTTTGTAAATAATCTGTCATGCTTTAACTAATATTAATCAGAACTAAATAAGAGTAAATAATATGTTTTATTTTAACTCTATTAATATAAACAGTAAGTAACATTCCATTGTATATACTTCTTACAGCTTTCTCTTACATTTTTATTTCTGCCTCACTCCTTTTATTTTCTACTCTCTTTTCTTTTCTTTATTAATATATAGAAATGCTTTAGACTGTGTGGGCACAGTGAATAATAGGATTTGTATGAAAATTGAGTTGGGAGAAGAATGCTGAGTTTTATTGCTTGTTGGTAATTTTGAGTTTAATTTCACTTGCACAGAGGCTGTGATGATCTGTGGAATACATTGTGGAGGTTCTGTCATGTTTAGATGCATTTACACTGCTAAATGAATGTTTGTCACTAGTTTTTAATAAGTTTCCCACCAAAATGTTAAGAGAGACAATCTGTGATGTGGGCTGTCTTATGCACAATGTCCTTGAGTTACCTCAGAATCTTCAAATCACAGAATTCTCACAGAGAAACTGAAAGCAGTTAGTATAAACATTGACAAGGTTATCACACTGACACACCACAGATTCAGGAAAAATACTCTGTTCATAAAATATGTCAGTTATAATGAGTTTAAATGATGTAGTTTCTTGTAGTAAGTAAATGTCTTATTTTAGAAGGCATAAAAATGAAACATTTATTTAAATGTTTTTGAAAATCTACTTAACAGCAGCATAATAATCTGTGTTAAAAATTTGTGTTCCAAACATATACTTTACTATAACTCATTTAATTCATCTGATTGACAAACATAAATAATCTTATAACTCTATTCTGGAAGAAATGTCATGTGATTTATTTTAAAGCAGTAGGTTAGCATGATTGTAAAATCTGGTTACCAATATGTGTTTGCTGTGCATTATTTTGTATAAAGCAGACAGATTTATTCTAGGGACAGCAAGTAGGATAGTGCTCTACTAACACACAACTCAGTGAGATCAGATATATATATATATGTGTGTGTGTGTGTGTGTGTGTGTGTGTGTGTATGTGTGTGTGTGTGTGTGTGTGTGTGTGTGTGTGTGTGTGTGTGTGTGTGTGTTATGTATGTGTGTGTGTGTGTGAGTGTGATGGCTTTTTTCTGAGAATCTGCATAACTATCCAATATGATTTATAATAATTTCTATGAATACAATATTTTACTCTATTGACAAAATGAATGTTTGCCACAAGTTTTAATAAGTTTCCCGCCAAAATGTTAAGGGAGACAATCTGGGATGTGGGCTGTCTCATGCATAGTGTCCATGAGTTTCCTCAGAAGCTTCACTCACAGAATTTTCACAGAGAAACTGAAAGCAGTTAGTATAAACATTGACAAGGTTATCACACTGACACACCACAGATTCAGGAAAAATACTCTATTCATAAAATATGTCAGTTATGATGAGTTTGGATGATGTAGTTTCTTGTAGCAAGTAAATATCTTATTTTAGAAGGCATAGAAAATGAAACATTTATTTAAATGTTTTGAAAATCTACTTAACAGTAGCATAATAATCTGTGTTAAAACTTGTGTCCCAAACATATACTTTACTATAACTCATTTAATTAATCTGATTGGCAAGCATAAATAATCTTATAACTCTATTCTGGAAGAAATGTCATGTGATATATTTTAAAGCAGTAGGTTAGCATGATTGTAAAATCTGGTTACTAATATGTGTTTGCTGTGCATTATTTTGTATAAAGCAGACAGATTTATTCTAGGGACAGCAAGTAGGATAGTGCTCTACTAACACACAACTCAGTGAGATCAGATATATATATATATATATATATATATATATGTGTGTGTGTGTGTGTGTGTGTGTGTGTGTGTGTGTATATATGTATATATGTGTATGTGTGTGTGTGTGTGTGTGTGTGTGTGTGTGTGTGTGTGTGTGTGTGTGTGTGTGTGTGTGTGTGTGTGTATGTGTGTGTGTCTGTGTTTATGTGTGTGATGGCTTTTTTTTTTTTTTTTAGGTAATAACGCAGGTGTTTCTGAGAATCTGCATAACTATGCAATATGATTTATAATAATTTTATGAATACAATATTTTACTCTATTGACAATAATGAGTTTAAGTAAATGCTCATATACAAACAATTCAAGATTTTTTGGAAGCTGTTGATAGAATTCACATGACAGAAAATAGATGCATCTTAATGCATGTAATGTCTGAATCATATTAGCCAAAGTTTTTGATTTAAATGAATGTTAGAACATAATTTTCTCTCCTCTTGATTTCTAACATTAAGATTATTTGAATGCTATTAGAATTCAAGTGTTATATATTACATAGATCTATATAATAGTATGAACAGTTTTAAAAAAAAAAAAAAAAAAAGTTTATTTTAGTTTATATGATGCTGTTTTACCAAATGTGTAGTTTTGTCTTGATAGATAATTGAATTGAAAACTGTTAACCTCAGTTAAATATAACTAGTATTAAATTGATAAGGTGGTAGCTGAGGTACTGCTGCTTAGGGTAGGGGGTTAACTTGAGTAGTAAATACTGCTCTAAGTTGGAGTTTTCAACTCCAGGCGGAATGCAAGGTTTAATCCTTACATTATTTTCACTTGTTCATTGTTATATGTATATAGTTTTGACATCCACAATATATTTTGTACACTCATTGTCACTACAAACAAAATTGAATCCTATACAAAATCCCATAAGAGATTTAATAAATACAGCTATATTTAAAGGTACACCTAAAAGAGGAGATGTAACATTATTTATCTTGTTATTTGTTATTTCGATCATAAGATTCTTGAGTTTTAAAAATGCCAAATGACATCTTTGAAAGGAATTTCTTTAAACATTAATGGATTGAATAATCCGTGTAAAAGGGCAAGCCTAATAAGATACATTAATCTACACAAGGCCAATCTAGTCTTCCTGCAAGAAACCCATCTCTTGAAAAAAGATATTGATAAACTAGCCACTAATAAGTATGCAGTATTGGTTAGTTCAGAGCACACTCAGAAAAAAGAGGAGTGGCTATTTTATGGAATAAAAGTATGCCCATTCCTAAAACCATTAAGTCTTATCAGGATGACAAAGGAATGTTTTGTATGGTTACAATACAAATTAATGGGAAGACTTACACTTTAATTAATGTATACTGGATACCTGGAATTGGTATTAATACAGTGAAACATCATATTGATAAGATCATATCATTCTCTATAGGGATATTATTTTAGCTGGTGATTTTAATTGTATACTACATGAAAGTGATACTACCACTATAAAGAAAAGAAGAATTACATCTAATGCAAAACATTTAAATGATTTTGCTAATTCTTATCATTTGAATGATATTAATAATCAGATAGAGTCAAAATCATTACCATACACCTTTTTCTAACAGATACAAAACTTATTCAAAAATAGATAGGGTCTTTATTTCTAACCAGATGGTAACAGATTTAATTAATTCCAAAATCATTTCATGTCCTATATCTGATCATAACTCAATTGTTTTGAATTAATGATAAACAATACTCATAATGTTCAGATCAAAAGGATACCAGCATACTTAACTCAGCTAAAAGACTATAAAGAATATATACTTTCAGAAGTACAACATTTTCTAGACATAAATAATACTCCTGAAGTCTCCATTGTCTATGTTTGGGATACCTTAAAATCATATCTATATGGACAAAGTATCAGATGGTATAATAACAAAAGGAAATCTTGGGATAAGGAATTGTTAGATATTCAAAGTAAACTAGACTCTTATAAACATAATAATAAAGAAAATATTATGGACAAGAAAGTTATTGAAGAAATAAACAAACTAAATGAGAAATACAAAGAAATTTTAACTCATAAAGTTAAAATAACTTTAGAGAAATACAAGTTTTGTCTTATTCAATAAGCCCCAAATACTTACATAGACTTAAAAATAAAACAAAAAGATTGAATAAACAAAACCATATCAAAGAAATCTTTTCTCTAAGGAAAAAGAAGAATATTTCTAGTATACCAGAAATACTGGATGAATTTAGAAATCACTTTCACAAGATTAACCATAACAACATTAACATGGAACCTAAAGATAAAATAAAGGAGTTTATAACCACAAACATGAATAAAAAGCTTAATAAACAACAGATTAAATTATTGGACAAGAGTATTTCATATACAGAAGTTATTACACAAATAAATAAGCTTAAATCAAACAAAGCACTGGGTAATGATGGTATTATACCAGAGATATATAAAATCCTTTCTAAAACTACATATTCATTAATACATAAGGTTTTTATTCTGGCCCAAACTGAGTTAATAACCCCCGCATCTTGGCAATATACATTTATTTCACCAATTTTAAAACCTAATAAAGATCCAACTAGATGTTCTTCATATCGACCCATCTCATTACTTAATGTTGATTATAAAATGTTTATGCGTATTTTTGCTGATAGATTGAAGACAATTATCCCCGGCATTATAGACATAGATCAGACGGGCTTCATTGTAAATAGAAATACTTTTGATAATATAAGAAGAACTTTAACATTAATTGATTTTGCAAATAGGAAAAAGAAAGATTTAACACTTATTAGTCTTGATATAGGTTCAGCATTTGATTCAGTAAGTTGGGACTATCTGTTTACCTTATTGAAGTGCACAAATTTCTCTGATGCATTTGTAAATTTAATTGAGCATTTATACAAAGGAACGCTGGCTTATATTAAGGTAGGAACATATGTTTCACAAAAAATACCCATTCTTAAAGGTACAAAGCAAGGATGTCCACTTTCTCCACTATTATTCACTTTAGTAATGGAGCCTTGGGCTAATTTGATTAGAAACAGTACTGACATAGAGGGTTTTGAAATAGAAGAAAATACAACATCAAAAATTCAACTTTCTGCAGATGATGTTCTAATTACATCAGCAGGATCTAATTCTTCTATGCAGTCTTTATTTGATAAAATGATGAATTTTAAAAGTATTTCTGGTTTAATATTCAATGAAGAAAAAACTAAAATACTACCTATATATACACGAAAAATACTCTCATTAGTGATTTTACTAAATATGTACCCAACTCAGGTCAGATAACTTATTTAGGTATAATACTATCTAAAGATATTAAATCTATTATATATAATAACTATAATACCTGTTTTAATATACAAAATCTTTTTAATACCTGGAATAATATGTTTTTTACTATGGAGGAGAGACTTACAATTATTAAAATGATAATATTCCCCAAGATTTTATACTTAATACAATCAATAATACTTTCACCTACAAAAATAACTATCAAGAAACTGAATACACTAATGTTAAATTTCTTATGGGCACCTAATAGACCTTGGATTGCATTAAAGAAACATACTAATAGCTGGTCTCAAGGGGGTATTTCTTTTCCAGACTTTAATTTATATATTATCTCTTCTATTATAAAAGTTATTACTTTATTAATAGATCGGTCATATGTCGCAAAATGGAAAGATTATTGGGAGCTAATTAGTATGCACTTCATGAAAATCTCCTTAACACATAAAAATATGATTATAAATAACTCCATGTTGTGGTTGCTAAAGGAATTTTGTACTTCACCTATTACACCTAAACATATGGTCTGTTACCCATTAAATATTATTATTAGTTATCGTAACTTTATATTCATGCACCCTAAGTATAGGGAATGGAATTTTATTGTATTCCCTATAATTTATACTCAGGGTATGCTTATGTCATCTACTTCTGAAGGAGCTCATTTAGCTATAGATAATAATCTAAAGTACTGGTATCAGCTGATATCTGATAATAAAGTTAAAAATCTAGATTTCTTAAAACAAGAATTTGATCTAAGAGAAACTTGCTGGTTAGAGGTTCAGATCTTTAGACAACATCTCATTGATAGAATAGATCTAATGTCTATAACAGTTAAAGAATCTATTCCAAAACTGATTGATTACTTGATAATAAATTTACAGCATAAAGTTTCTGATAAAAGTAAACTTTCATATATACATAAAATTATCAGACAAGAAACTTTTTACAATGTAGATTCATACTGGAATTATTTCACCTCTATTAATGGGGACCCACCAACTCAACAAGATAAACAATATATATTGGAATCTGCTTATAGAACTACATCTTCCATTGTCTGGAGACTTTATACATGGAAATTTTTACATAGATCTTTTTATACACCTTTGATGATGAATAAAATTAATAATAAAGATAATCTATGTAAGAGATGTAATGTAGAAATTAATGCTGACTGGGCTCATATGTTTTATGACTGTATGAAGTTGAAAGAATACTGGAAGTCAATTAATGAATTTTTGCAGGCTCTTTTTACAGATAATTTCATTATTTCTAAGTCTCTTATATTATTCAGCACACCTGTACCTCAATGTGTTAAAAAGATTAAGCTTCCCTTGTTATGGTCTATCCTAGCAGTGGCTAGGAAAATAATAACTAGAAATTGGATTTCAGATACACCTCCTTCGTTCAATGAATTTAAAAATGTTATGAATATAATGTGTCATATGGAAATAAGCACAATTAGAATGAGAACAACTAGAAAAACATCACATTTTATTGTATGGGATAATTTACAAAATTTGTTAAAAAAAATCTAATTTCAATAGCACAGTATTTTAGTTTAATTAATTGATCTGATTGTAGTGGATGTCTTTGTAAATACTTTAGTTATTTTGTTGAATATTATAATAATACCTATTTTTAATTATTTGTATAAAATTGTTATGATATTTCTCTTATATGTTAAAACAATAAACTTGTTTTAAAAAGAAAAAAAAAAAAAAAAGGACCGTATAGTGAAAGGCATAATAATGAGGCAAGACTGTTGTGTTTGGGGATTGTGCAAACATTATAATTTTGAAATAGATGAAAAAAATGGAAACATGAGCTACAAAGTGTCATAGAAGATAAAGTTTATATCACATGGGATCACCCATTACCAGCAGTTCAAAAAATAGATGCAGGAAAACCAGATACACTAGTCTATGAAAAGAAGACAAAAGTAGCATTGATCATTGAAATTGCTACACCCAGTGCCTACAGTGTCTTACGAACAGAGAGACACAAAGCATAGCTTTCAACTGCACAGATTTTCGCAGAATGTCCAGATTTTTGCCTCAAATATTTGAGCTGTTCCTCAAAATCTGTGGATTTCTGGAAAATTATGGAGGGATAAGGTCACTAAAAATGACCAAATAATGACATATATTTGAGTTTCAGACTTCATATTCTTCAGAAAATGCATGCTAACATATTATTGTTGTTCCAGTATCTTTCTAAGTTTATAACAGCAATATTTAAAATCTGTCCATGTTTGTGGCCCTTTGTCCCCCCCTCCATTGTTTTAGGCTTTGTCCAACTAATTTCTTGCATTAAGAGGTTGAGAGGTATGCCACAAAGTTATAAAATACCAGGATTTACAGGCAGAATGAATAACACCAAAAACCTCAACCTCAAAACGAAAAAAACACCAATAATCCAAGCATAAAGGAACGCTCAAGCACGGAGATGATGAAAATTTTCCTTTATTAACATGTCCTGGTACCTCGGCAATTCGCCTTCAGTGGAACACTTCACCATACAAAAACCATCTCTTTATATACCATTAAGCAATTAAATCATTAATTAATTAAACAACCATAAAGTGCAAATTTAAAGTGCAACTGCTCTATTTTAACCAAGTTCTGAATTCATAACAATATATGATGCAATATGTAATATAGCAATACAAAAATTAAAATCACCATTAACAAACTTAAATTATTACTTACATAGAGATGGTTTTTGCAGGAGTCATTACTGGGCACACTGCGGGTGCTGCAAAGAGCACTTCTGGCTCATATCATAGACTGAAACAATACTAATTTCATGAACTTTAATGGTACTTTGAGTTAAGAATGGGGTCCATTCCTGTCATGGCATTAGAAACCCAAAAGGAGAAGAGAGAGACAGAGGACAGACAGAGAGAAAGAAACTCTTTAACAGGTCTTAACATATCTCTAACTCTGTCCTAACATCTACTGTTTATAACACATACAGAGAGTACAGTATGTACCATGTCTGTACTTTACTTAATCATGCTACTACTCAGCTTATCCTCCATTTTTCTCCTACTACTGGGCCATCTCTCATCCTACCATGACTCTATAATACTTCTAAGCATCTGTCCAACTCTGTCCCAGCCACTTATTCATACTTCCTCTCTACACTCTCCTCACAGCACACTAAACCTATTTAAAGATACAATGCCTAATATATAGACAGATTAACTCAATTTAAACTCAAACCAAAACAAACTTAAGTGAAAAAAGACTCTCCAAAAAACAAGTATCAATAATTCCCCAATATACTAAAATCGTTCTAGGAAGAGACATTCACCCAAGCCCTACCCCATCACAATAAACATCGAGACAATTCTCTTCCACGCAATACTCTAACCCTACAACAGTCAACTTCCAACCACAGTAATCTAACGTTTGCAACTATAAAATTTAAGAAATTTAAGAAATAAAATTGCTGAACTACATGCCTGGCTTACCCACCATGTTAGGCTTAACATTCTCACTGCAGCTGAATTTTTGCATAAACCTAGCCTAAATGACTCTAGAATTACACCTCCCAACTATAATATTATCTGTACTGACCGTATAAAGAGGCAAGGTAGTGGTATTGCTTTAGTATTTCCCAAAAACGACCACATTTTCCCTTACAACAAACCAACACCAACACTCAATTCAGCAGAGCTTCTTATTGCTTTCCTGAAATTAAGTAAAATGGCATTCCACCCTCGTTACATAGCTCCCCGTCACCACTGGTGTACCAGAAGTCTCTATACTTGCTCTCACTCTCTTTGACATTCTCACCAACACCTTCAACACATCCATATAAAGGCCTCCCTAATACAGTACACAGATGACTCCACACTCATTTGCACATCTCACAATGTGGCACACCTCCAAAAATGTATTTAGGAAGCTTTAACAGCAACTGAAACATGGCTTTGTAACTCATAACTCATGGTCAACCTTAACAAACAAAAAAAAAAAAATACTTTTTCCTCCAAATCCCTCTCCAATGAAAAAAAATAAATTTAAAGTCCTCTCTCTTGATAATACAACCACTGAAGTCACTTCTCATAGCAAATTATTTGGGATGATAGTAGGTGATGATCTTAAATTCGACCTGCATATACAAAATTGCATAAGAAAAACTCATGAAAAACTATGGATGCTTTATAGAGCCAAAAGCTTTCTCATCAACGCAACTAACTGGTTACTACTTATCTACTCCTCTCACTTCTTTATGGTGCTCCCATCCTTACTAACCTTCAAGCATCACAAAAATGAAAACTTGAACAAAGCTACATAAAGTAGCTAAATTTGCAGCAAATACCCCTTTCAGAACCCACCACTGTAGAGCACTAAAAAGCTTAAGTTGGTTAGAACTACCCCATCAACTAACATATACACAGCTTCTTACCATCTATAAAATTATCCAGAATCCATCTGCTTGTTCAGCACTAAATAACATTGTACACAACTATGTTCCTTGTCATTATGATCCAATGACCAAAAACTCCTGTCTGTCCTTAAACCTATCAAATCTCGTGGCCATCGTCTGTACTGCAGCTTCAGGGTGATAAGAGACCTGGAATTAATGATAGAGTCTCTTTAAAGCCTGTACTCATATCAAGTGATTTGCATAAATAATGCTTTGATAGGCTGTTGAATTAATTGCCTGGCTTTTTAAATGTTGGTTTGTGATATACTGTTTATCTGATGAAGCACATTTGTGCGAAACTGCTCACATTTTTTATGTTTTTTTATCTTTCTTATGTTTTTGTTTTAATTAAACCATTTTTTGAACTAGCCTTGTCTTTGGACTACCTTCACATTTTTTACTTGCTTTTGAAATTGCTTGGAAGGTACACCAGCTTAGCCCATTGGAGGTTTTCTGAACTTTTAAGATTGTCTGTACTTATACCATATTGCTAAAGCCTGAAACTCCTTATCTCTATCCATCAGGTCAATACCCTCTCTTCAAAACCATTCTCAAGGACCTCCTAGTCAAAAGCTGGCTCTGTTCTTGCTCAACACCAAGGTAAACTACATCCTTAAATATGAAGAAGTCTATTCATGTTTTACATCTCCTTACTCTCCCTTCTTCACTCACTTCCTTACTTCTATCAGTTTCTCTGTCCTGGCTTTCTTCTTCAGTATACTATAAGCCAGCTTTTCTCTCACTTTGTATTGCAATTCCTGTTTGCATTATACTAACTTACCTTTAACTTCTCTAAAAAGTGGCTAAAATTTCTTTAACTATTAACTCATTGGTATATAACTTGTATCTATTCTTAACCAATGTTTTCATAGTATGTTCAAATTTGGTATAATTATTTAAACTGTATTTTTTTATATTATTTTTAAAGATTGTAAAATTATTGTTCTTAAAATGCTTTGTAATATTTTGGAGCTTTTATGCCTGGGCCTCCACTGAAAATTGAACAGTAATCATGGGTGATCTCAATATCAATTGGGAAAACTTAATCTCAGACTTCCCTGACAACAGTTTAAAGCTCTTCGGGTTCACACAACTCACTATAATACCAACTAGAATTCCTAAAAGCAACAACCAAGGATCAATTTTGGACTGGATTTTAGTCACAGACCCAAATAAATATTCCAATACACTAGCAGATATATTAAGGGACCATCTACCTGCATATACCTACAGGACAACCACCCAATCACCCAAAGAGTATAAGTATAAAACTTCCCACAACCTAACTAACTTCAACCCGCACCATTTTACATATATACTAAAATCCCTAAACTGGTCCATATTGAAAATACTACCCCTAGATGATGCAGTCAATTATTTCAACAAACTTTCTCTGGACACCCTTAATAGCCTGGTTCCGCTTCGAACAAAAAGAATGAAAATCAGTCATGTACCCTGGCTAACAAAGTTCACAAAAAACTACTGCAAGACAGAGACAAAGCCTGTTAGGAACGACACAAGAACAGAAACAACCTAAATTTACAAAGCTACAGACATCTATGCAATCAGGCAAGGAACCTTGATAAGAAACAATACTTTACACAAGAATTAGCTGATCACAAAATAAATAAATAAATAAAAATAAAAACAAACAAATAAATAAATAAATAAATAAATAAGTAAATAAATTCTGGTCTGCTATCTCGTCACTTCTCACTCAAGGGTCCAAACAAAATCCTACCCCATTTACAGACAAATCTCCATCTCAATTTGCAGAATTGTTTAATACTCACTTCATAGAAAGTATAGCTAGCTTGGTCAATATTCCTAACAAGTCCCCTAGTCACAACCTCACGTCATCCGAAGACATTTAATTCTATTCCCTCTCCTCAAAACATCTCATCTACAGTAGACTGACACTACATCCTGTACCCACTAAGAACCTACTACATAAAATAAAACCCTGCTCTCCAGCCAAATATCTGAAAATTGCTGCTGATGCCATCATAAAATCCTGTATCCCCACCCTTTGGAAAAAATCAATCATAACCCCATTATGCAAAGGAGGAAATTCTACTGAACTAACTTCTGCCCCATTGCTATCCTATGTCCTCTGTCCAAACTTCTAGAACTATCATATATATGTGTGTGTATATATATATATATATATATATATATATATATATATATATATATATATATATATATATACACATATATATATAAACAACTTCTTGACCAACTTATCCATAATAATCTACCAACACCCACTCAACATGGCTTCGGCTTGCTCATTGTACAACAACTGCACTAATATCCTTCACAGACATAATTAATAAAGCCAGAGACTCTGGCTAACTAACATCAGCACTATTTCTTGACTATCAAAAGCTTTCAATACTGTCTCAGACCCCAAACTCTTACAACTCTCTTCCCTTGGCCTTTTTAGTTCCTGTTTACAGTGGTTTTCTAATTACCTATTTGACAAACAATGTGTAAAAAGACAAGGATGTCTCTCTCAATACTTAACCAATAAAACAGGTGCTCCACAAAGATCTATCCTAGGACCCCTCCTTTTCAACACCTTCATAAATAATTTTCACACCGCCTCCGTCCAAAGCTCCCTAATCCAATATACTGACAACTCAATGCTCATCTCGTCCTGCAATAACACTGCACACCTTAGACAAATAACCAAAACTTCTTTCACTTCCAGTGAGTCCTGACTCAATAATGCACAACTATTACTCAACCCCAATAAAACCAAACCCCTCCTTTTTACACAAAGAGCCATCTCAACTGACTTTAAGATACTTTCATTAAATAATACAGAACTCAAAGTGGTCCCATACACCAAAGTACTAGGAATAACAGTAGATAACAAACTTGCCTTTGATCTTCACATACACATTACTATCAAAAAAACGCACCATGAACTAGGGATGCTCTATTGACACAAATACGTCATGGATATGGCCACCAAAACAATATCTGCTACCCTCCTTGCTATATGGTGCCCCTATTTTAACCAACTTTCAGAATACACTAAACAATAAGTTTGAATCCTGCTACAACAAAATTGCTAAATTTGCCACAGGTGTCTCTTACTACAAACAAGATCAAAGGTAAGTTTGTTAACTGGCTAGAGCTCCCACAATAGTTAAACTATCTCCAACTAACAATTGTCCATAAAATTATCTACAAACCTGAAGCTTATCCTGCCTTAAACTCAATTCTCCAAATCTACAATCCCAGTCGGTCTCTCTGCTCCGAAGACAAACAGCTTCTATAACCAAACCAAACTGCCGGGCAATGTCTATACTCCTACTCAGTGGCCAAACTACAGAATAATCTACCCTTAGATATCAAAACTACATCTAATCTCAAGAATTTCAAGTTTAAACTAAAAGACTTCCTTTACAGGTCACACATCTGCCCCTGTTCCAAATCAAGCTAACTTATACCCCCTTTTAGTTTACTCCACTGTCTACTTCCTCCCCAGCTGTCCCCTTTTCCTCCACCTTTACCTGAATAATGACAACCTCCTGTGCAACTTCAGCCTCTGTCTGTCACCCTAGACCCCTTATCCTGCCCTAACTATCCACTTCTCCCTGCTCTGTCTTCCTTTACCTCCCTTATCTCTTACTGTAACCTTTTTTCTCTGCTATTCCTACTAATACGTAAAAGATCTCAGCATTCATGCAAATATCATGCCCTATTTCATAGGCTCTTTTTTTTTGTCTTTTACATCTAACTCTACAATTTCTTCATAGTACTACCACGCCCCCTTACTGAAACATCCTATCTGCCATGTTGCATCAAACTTCCTATGTAAAGTATATGTATGCAAATATAATTGTTCATTCTTCTTGTAAAATTTTATGCATGATTTTGCTCAGACATGCTTATTTGCCTTTCATGTAAAAATGTATGTATATACCTTTTTTGATTCTTCTGTAAACTGTTTTAATTGTGTCATTAATTATGCAATAGCTTTATTTTTTTCTGTTACTTTGTATTGGAGCTTTTATCCGCAGGCCTCCACTGAAAATGGGTTTTTCACCCATTTGGACTTTTCCAGGAATGTCAAATAAATAAATAAAATGGGCTCCTACCCAGTCAGACTTTCCCAGTAATCAACTGTCAATAAATAAGTAAATAAATAAATGAAACGGTGTAGGGTGACTGAAACATAGACAGTCTTTTATTTTATTTATTTATTTTATTTTATTTTACATTTGTTGACCAGGATAGTCCAACTGGATACATGTCCATTTTCAGTGGAGGCCTGGGGAGTAAAGCTCCATGGTCAGCAATTTAGATTAAATTCCTCTTAAGAGAGATATCCAGAATACAGCTATACTGATTAGTCCTAATCTGCTTCATTGAAATATATAAATTTGCACCCGTTAATTAAATTTTTCTCTAAGCTAGACTAAAACCTAAAGTGGATCTGTCAAAATCTCTACACCAGTGCAGTCTGCTTCCAATAACTTTTATTTCATTTTATTTGCCGTCATTTTTATGGTATTTCCTTTGAATTACTCTGTCAAACCACATTGTTTTCATTTTTTTTCAGTCTCACCATTCATATTTTGTCTTAAAGCCAGTGTTTTATTTAAATACCTGTATACATAGTTATATAGTCAGCCATAGGTTCATAGGTAGGTACTAGGCTATTGGCCCTAAGGCCTATATAAGCCTAGCCAAACAGTACTCTGGCTTTTGCCACCCAAGAACATTTTTTTCCTGTGCCCCTGTCAAGCAGAGCCGCAGACGTGGTCCCTGGAGTGAATTTCCTATCTCCCATCCAATCATCAAGATGACACTTTTCTAACAAGTTCTTGTAAATAACATGGTCTGGGTGCATTCTGTTGTCTACAGTGATGGAGAGTAGTAACTGATAAAGGTTAACAGGCAGGTCATGACATCTGCTTTTGAGACATTATCTACAAAGACATAAAAGTTAAAGATTTCATAGTACTTGCAAAGCCTGTGGTAGTGAACACCTACCATATACTTTGTTTACGCAAATTAGATTTGAGAGAGGTCCTAGCTTGAGACATTTTTTTTCTGTGGAAATACTTGACACACTAAACTTCATGTTTCCATCATATTGTCAGATCCTTTACTTTTAGAAACAAAAATGTCAGCTACCCTCTTCCAGTCCTTGGTGACTGCACAAGTTCTCACTCACTGTTTAAATAAATTCTGAATGGGGCTCTTGGATTACCCAGATATCTTGTTACTCTGCTGAACACATCATGCATTATTTGCAGCCATGTTAAATCTGGTCTACTTATTATTTGATAGGACCATTTATACCATACTTACTGGAAGCCTCACATTATTTCTTTCCAGAATATGAGCACTTGTAACCTATCAGTGCCTGGCCAGAGTCACTCAGCAGTGGTGAAGTCAAAGAGAATCCTTTCAAGTGTACCCAGAAGAAGAAGAAGAACAGATTCCTGTGATACTGATATTATGTATTAACATCTACAAATCTTTAGAATAGCCAAACAGGGAAGTCTGCATCCATTTCAGGACACCATTCCATAAGAGATCCCTCAGAGTCAGAGAAGTGGTTCAAAGAGGAGTCAGTGATTTTACAAAGTATTTAAAGAGCAGCATGAATTCGAAAACTCAGAGGCTCTGATTATCTGCACATTGGAAAGCTAGGAGAAAGGGCACAAGTTACAGGGACATCGCAGCATCATATGGGTTCTGGGGATCCTTTGATGAACTGTGGCTGAAATACAAAAAATGAAAGGAAAGATAGTGAAACAGAAGGAGGACTTGATTTTCAAGCACAGGGTAAGAGGGTGTTTTATTTTCTGCAAAGTCTTATTGGACCTTGGAATGCTTTTCTCTGTTGAGAGGTAGTTTTAATCAACTGATAAGTTAAAAAGTGCAAGAAAGTTACAACAGGATGAGTGAAATGGTTAAGAAGGGGTTAAATGCAGAAACTGGGTGGACATAAGAGTCACTTTCCTCCTTCTATAGTTCTGTGCATGTTTCTACATCAGTACCTTCACACTGTCTTCTTAAACAAGAACAATGTGCATGAAGTTCCAGTTAACTAAACTGGAGCATTAAATTAAATGACTTACATTTTAAAATGATCTGTGCCCTTCAAGTTCTGTCTTAAAGCCAGTATTTTACTTAATTAATAATATAGTTATAGTCAGTCCTGTCAGTTATCTACCATTTTCTTGTTACTCTTTCCTAACTTTCCCATAACCTATCTTCTAGGCCCAACTTTTACCTCCCTCTTAACTACTGACCCTCCTTACTGACATATCTTTTTCAATCCAAGCCTTTCTTCTATTGCCTCCCCTTCTCCTCCTATACACTCTTACCCTCATATAACTCTCACCTAACTCCAACCTACTTTCATCCTGCAAATACTAATGCCAATGTCTTCACACATCCTCTACAATGTTTCCCTATCTACTCATTTATCTTTCCTTTAAATACTATCCTCCTCAGAATCAAAATACTCCCTTTCCCTACCACCTCTTTAGGGAATAAAATAAAGCACATACTATACAAACATTTCCTCCCTAAGTCTATAGTACTATTAGGTGACATTCACAAAAACCCTTGCCCAACCCCCCCCCCCCCAAGTCAATAAAGCTAACTCCCCTAACCAACCCTACAATACTCCTCCAAAAAAAGCAGGTATCTTTTTACTCCATGAATCTTAGAAGCATCCTAAACAAAATGAGTGAACTCCATGCCTGGATGGCTAACCACACCCTTGAAATAGTTGCCCTGGCTGAAGCCACAAAACCATGACAGTGATATCCTTCCCCTGGAGATAATATTCTTAGACTAGATAGACAAAAGATAAAAGGGGGTGGAGTGGCCATTGTATATTCAAACCATCTTACTCCTTCATGTTTAAACCAACTCTCTTCTCCTTCTCACCTGATGAACTCCTGACAGCTAACTTTAAACTTAACAATTACGCCACTATCATAGTTGCAGCTATCTACATTCCCCCCGGAGATAAAATTACCCTTCTAGAAAACATTCTCTCTTTCCTTTCTCAAAACATCCAAATGACACTATTCTTCTTGGGAATGTAAATATTAACTGGCTAACTCTTCATTCTCCAAACACTACTTCATGCATCAACATAAATGGCTTTGTACAACTTATCTCAACCCCCACCCACACAAACAGATCACATACCCCCAGCTCTCTCATTGATTGGATTTTTGTCACAGATACCCACAAATACTATAACCCAGAGACCCTACCCAACTCCCTAAGTGACCACTCCTCTGTGAAAGTTATTAGATACACTCCTCATTTCACTAGGCCTCACAGATACATAACCCATCGCAAACTATCCACCTTCTGTCCTGAGACTTTTAATGCCCCCCTCTCCAGGATAAACTGGACACATCTAATCTATCTCCCCCTTGATGAAGCTGTCCACTCTTTCAACTCTACTTTCCTTTACATTCTTAACTCTCTTGCTCTACCCTGCACTGTTTGCATCAAATCTAATATATCCGTTGGCTTACTAGTGCCACCTGCACCCTAATGAAGACTAGATGTAGGGCATGGAAAAGGTGGGTAAAAACTAAGCTTCCTTTCCATTTGCAAAAATATAAAGAACTAAGAAATCAGACAAAACAACACATCCACAAGGACAAAATGAACTTCTACTTTAACCCCCCAACTGCCTAAAAAACAGATCCCAAGACATTTTGGAACTCTATAAACCAAATCCTGCACCCTGGTAACCCTTCCTATCCCAAACCCTGCCCAAGCAACTCACCAGAAGGAACAACTACCTCATTCAATTCCTATTTCATTGAATCCATATCTAAGCTGATAAATTCCTTCCCCTCTACCAACTCAACTAACATTTCCACATCCTCTCCTACTCTCAACTCCTCTACCACTTTCAACCTTACAACTGTACCCACTAACTATATAAAATCTTTGGTCTCTAAACTTAAATCCTGCTCTGCTTCTGCTGACAACCTGCCTCCCTATTTCCTACAAATTGCTGCTGAAGCCCTTGGCCCCCTGTATCAATCCTACTAAATCTCTCCATCTCAGAATCTAAGGTCTCGTCTGTCTGGAAAGAATTCTACACCATACTCATTCACAAAGGAGGTAACTCCATTGACATTACAAACTTCAGACCCATCACAATCCTCTCACTGCTCTCAAAACTACTGGAACAATGCACACACAAGCAATCATAAAATACCTTCTACAGGAAAACTTGCTCACTCCTACACAGCATGGCTTCACCCTAAGCATAGCACTACAGCTGCCCCTGTATCCTTCATTAATACTATTCCTCTAGCCAGAGACAATAATAAGTTGGTTTCTTGTCTTTTCCTCAACCTTTCAAAAGCCTTTGATATGGTCTGTCAGACTCTCACCCTCTTCTGCTGAACAAACTGGCTAACCTAAACTTCTCTGCCTCTATTACTACCTGGTTTTCCAGCTATCTCACTGACCATCTACAATCATCTCCCCTCCTTTTCCTGTCAAAATGGGAGTCCCCAAGGATCTATCCTTGGCCCATTACTATTCAATATATTCACTAATCTACTCTGCACCTCCTGTCCACAGTAATCCCTTGTACAATACACAGAGCATTCCACCATTATCACCATCGCAGATACTTCCTCTGACCTTCTCTCTGCAACTCAAGCATCTTTTAACTCAGTCGAATCCTGGCTCTATGACAACCAGCTAATTCTTAACCCTAAAAAGACAAAACTCTTACTATTTCTCCCACAGAAGTTCACCCACCTTAAATCTACATTTCCTGCACTGTCCCTCAATAACCCCCCATTGATGTTGACCCCGGTACAAAACTACTAGCAGTAACTATAGACGACCAACTTGTTTGTTCTACATGTAAACAACTGCATCAAAAAAACACACCAAAAACTTGGCCTTCTTCATTGAAACAAAAAGTTTCTAACTAACAAAGCAAAAATAATCCTCTCTCATGCATATCTCCTACCTAGCCTCCTATATAGCTGCCAAATTCTTACCAATCTTAACTCCACACTACTAACTAAACTAGAGTCTACTTACACCTCACCAAACTTATAAATTGCATCATTGTCTTTCACTAAGATACCTAAACTGGCTGTAATTACCTCACCAGTTTCTACTCTCTCAACTACAAATAATTCACACTATCCATCTGCCCTAGGCTATCTCTCCTCATCTCTCAGTATTCCCCCACTAAGTCCCTACGTAGCTCTGACCTTAACCTACTACAAATATACAAACCTGAGAGTAAAATCGGCTGCACTCTCTACAGCTATAATCCTACCATATCATGGAACAAATTACCAGTAGAAATCAGGTCTCTCAAACATCCAAATCAATTCAAAACTGCCACTAGAGAGCATCTCCAAACTCACTGGTTCTACCTCTGCACTCATCCTCCCTGATCCCATTAATTCATATGTACTCACCAAAACGTCAAACTTTCCTAGCGTGTAAACCTCTTCAAATTATCACTCTTCTTCATCTCTTATCGCCATTTCTAATGTCACATATCTCATGAAATAACTACTTACACTATGAACTCTTCACTGATTATTGAAAAGGTTTGTATTGAATAAATAACTACTTACGCTATGAACTCTTCACTATTTATTGAAAATGTTTGTATCGAATAATTTCTCTTATGTATGTTTTTTCCACTGTTAGTTTCTGATAAAATGCATTTCATTGTATATACACATTGTAACCCACTGACACTGTTAACACTAAAACTGTAAAACTGTGGAGGTTTTCTCCCTGGGCCTCCGCTGAAAAAGGACTACTTAGCTCAGTCAGGCTAACCCGGTCAACAAATGTAAAATAAAATAAATAAAATAAAATAAATGATCAGGGTTGCACGGTTTGGCATAGTGCTTGCTTTAATACACCAACATTGCTGTTTAATTCTTTTTATGATAAGAACTTTGCAGCAGCATGTATTCTTTGTGGGATATCATAATGCTTAATGCAAATGACCGAGAAATTGTGAATCAGGTGAGATCTGCTAGTAAAAGAAGGGCTGCAATCCACCAATGGCAAAAAATGTACCTTTCATGGACAGGTATTTTGCAACTGAGTGGAAATTCTTAGTGGACCCTGACTAGAGGAAGCTGCAGCAATACAGAATAGCTGTTCAAAGTCCTGTAGATATAGTCAAGTATCAGGAGCCTAAGAGTAGCTGTATTTGGGGACTTCAATGCAACTTAACCTGACCTGCAACACCAAGTCTTTGAACTACAAGGACTGCTGCATTCCAATAAGAAATATTAAAGATAGATTGAAAAACAAAGCTGAAGTTCAACTTGACTAAAAGTGTTTTAAACAGAATTATTTTCTATTAAACCTGCAGGTGAACTTTGATTTTACACTTCACTATAAATAAAAAGCATTTAAACTGAAGAAAATGTCTCCACTGTACACATGCACATTGGTGGACAATGTAGTACACTTTGGTCCACATATACCAAATTCCACTAATTCTCCTATTCCTGCATTTCAGACTGGAAGTGCAAGAACATTTGAGATAATTACCTCACCTAAAGAAAGATAATTGTTGCTGTTCTCTGTATGAATCTCACCTGAAGAGAGAGAGAGAGAGAGAGAGAGAGAGAGAGACAGAGAATTTTTATGTGTGTGTGTGTGTGTGTGTGTGTGTGTGTGTGTGTGTGTGTGTGTGTGTGTGTGTGTGTGTGTGTGTGTGTGTGTGTGTGTGTGTGTGTGCACCTCACCCATAAAGAGAGAGATTTTTATTTACTGAGTGAATTGTTACACTTCCAAAGAAAGAGAAGCTCATATAGACCATGGTTCAGACTAACACAAATATAGGTCAACATACAGAATCCTTCAACTCCTCTAAATAGACTGATAAAGCCCTGAGTAAGCAACAGGTGACCCAAATTCAGTTAGCAGCTCAGGTGCGTGTATAAGTTAGCCAGGGGCGATGGAAGTGAGTGGCCATTCTATGCTTACTCATTCTGGTGGAGGTAAATGACTGTGGCTCACCACAATGGTGACATCATTCTGGTGGAGGTAAATGCCTGTGGCTCACCACAATGGTGACACCTAGCAGCACCACTAAGTATTACAACCATTAGCTCTCAAGTACTCACCTTCATAGTGCATTCCCATTGTGAAGCTGAGAGGACCAGGGAAAAATGCATTCCCCCCTCAAGAGAAAGCAATGGCAGATCTTGGGGGAGCTACCAAAGAGGGTTGAGGATGCTTCCATCTGGAGAGGGTAGGTCACCCTCAGGAAATGCAAACTGGCCAGCTTTCTACCACTCAACTCCTAAAAGAAATACGAGCCAAATGGGATTCCTGGGTAGGAGTTAATGAGTCAGAGGGCTCTCAGCTCAGCAATATCTGGATCTCATTCTCTTGAAGGATTGGGCCAACTGGGTCAAGGTGGAGGAGTCACTGAGTGGGGTCCTGGGGGGAGTAAAACAAAATATATAGTAGGTTTTAGGAGAGTAGTGTCCAGAAATAGATGTTTTACTGACCAAACAAAAAAAATTGTACCACTAAAGAAAGTAAGCAAAGAGGATGATATTGAGGCATAGCCTGCTGCCTTTCAAAGATATCAGACCCTGCAGAAATGGACACAGTCTGACTAGCCTAATCGACACAGTCTGTTTAGCCTAAAATGTTGTTATCACAATTTGCAGGAGAAGAGCTTAAGGCATATAAATACATGGAAGAAGTGGATTTTATGGACTATCAAAAACTAAAAATAATAAAAAAAGCTAGCTAGACTAATATGTCAAAAATATCAAAACTGTCAGATTAATAGTATATTTTAAATTTAACGGTTAGAACCAGAAGGATACAGCAAAAAATTTGTCAGTTAAATTCAAAACGGCACTGTCAAGTAATTTAAGTAATGGGTTTTTTTTCACAGTGTCCCTAAGAGTATTAATAAATTGGTTGTACTAATTAAAAGATTACTCGTTAATGATGCACTTTTTAAAACTGGGCAACTTAAGGCAACCTAAGTTTATAACTAAGAATTTACACATATATGTGAACGCACTCAAAATGTCAGCAAATGAAACTGTGTGTTTTAGGTGTGGGAAAAGAGCTACCTTGCTAAAACTGCTGAGTTAGGAATAACGTAGCTAACAAAATGTGATTTCTAACCAATGTGTTGCTAATGAAAAGACAAATGGTGTACTTGTCAAAAATGTGTTATTTTAACCAAGATTCTGATAATGAAAATGTACAGATGAAATGTGATGTAGTGACTGCTAGAGTAGCAAAATCAAGGTATTGTCTGTTTGGAATAATCATCCAAACATAGAGAATTGGTGGAAGAGAAGGATTTGAAGATAGTCTCAGAGTCTGGGAGCATGATTACACATTTTGTTTTAAAAAATGATGTCTGTAAAGGTAAAAATAAATATCAGAAGGGAAGGGTAGATGTAATGTGTGTCCATGTAGATAGTAAAGAGTATTATATAACATCTGTGTAAATTCAGACAGCACTGGCTAAAGTACTACATCCTGTAGCTTTAATATCTAAATTAATACCTGATGATTGGCACTGTTGAAGTGACACCCCTATCCCATGTGTAAAAATGTGAAAAAGGGGTTGTGGATTGGTGGATTTCTCTGAGTCATGGTAATGTGTCAAGATAGGTTGTGAAAGGGGTTGTGGATTGATGGATTTCCCTGAGTCATGCTAATGTGTCAAGATGGGTTGTGAGAAAAATTAGATACTGTGGGGAATGAATGCATGCAGCAAAAATAGCCAGAGCAGCAGCAGCAGGCTGGCACAATACTAAGAACACATTCCAGATAAAGAAACACGGATGAGTTAGGAAAGTCCAAAAGGATTACAAATCTAGAATAGGTTGGAAGGGATGGAATAATGTGTGTTATGAGAAGCTATTCCTGAGTCTTACTAGAAAATCCCATTTACTAAGTTACGGAAGGAAGTCCATACAGAAACTGAAAAGGACGAATATTAGAAAACATAATGGATGTTTCCACCACCGAATGTTATGACAGCACTGCTGTTAAAACTCACTACTCTGATATGTTAAACATGGCTAGGCTTATAAGGGCCTCCAGGCCAATAGTCTAGTAACTTCCTATGATCCTATAATGATCTAATGAGAGTCTAACTCACGCTCTCTATACAGTTTTGCCTTTAACTGCCTGAAAGCAACATTTGTGTTCACTGTCCACTTTACCATAAAATCAGGTCTCGGGGATCAAAAAAACTAAGAACACAAAATCAGAGCCCCTTTATCTTTGCTATTACCTCAACTAGTCTATGCCAACTATGTGTGCCATAAATAAGTCTAAAAGGAATGTACAAGAATGAACTTGACTTTATTAGCAACAGGAAAGGACCACAAAAAAGTTTAGCACATACAAATTAAATGTCACTCCTTTATCATGTACTTTCTTCCAGAGGATCACAGGATCATAGGAAGTTACTAGGCTATTGCCCCTGAGGCCCTTATAAGCCTTGCCAAGAATTTAGCCCATACATAAACAAATCAGCACCCAATGCCCCTGACCAGCAGAGACACGGGTGGAATCCAAGGGATGTGTTTTCTATTTCTCAAACAGTTATCTAGATTGCGCTTAAAAAGGGGTAAAGAGGTACTCTGCTTGATGTGGAGAGGGAGTTTATTCCATAGATGGGGGAGTCTCTGGGACACAAGTCTGTCCCACCAGCAAGTTTGATTGATATCACAGACCAGGTTGAGGCAGCGTGTGCGGGTTACTGGAGTGGAGCTTGACTTGCGGATATGCAGCAGTCCCATCAAAGTGGGGTCCAAGATCACCTTGTACATCAGACAGAGGTCACCTCTGAGGAGTCTGTATGAAACAGAGTAGAGGCATAGGGTTTTTAGCCTATCTGTGTATGGTAGATTTTTCAGGGCCTGAATTCTCCTGGTGAGGAACTTCTGTGGTCTCTCCAGCTGCTGCATGTGCTTTGCGAGGTACATGCTGAATGGAGCATTGTACTCAATAATGGGCCTTATAAGAGGATGTTATGACTTCCTTGTCCCTGGATGAGATGCCCTTACTTATGAGGTGGGCCATGTAGAAAGCTTTCCGTACAATGGAAGCAACATGGTGGTCAAAAGTCAGGTTGCTCTCAAGCTGGATGCCCAAATCCCTCACGACTGATTGCATGTCTCGAATGTTGTTATTAATGTGATAATTTCTTGGGGACATATCTCTCCCCAGAGGGGATGATGATGCATTTTTTTGTATTCAGCTCAAGGCCATGTTTCTGGCACCAGTCATTTGTTTGGGTGAGACCCTCTTGGAGGATGTCCATGTCACTAGGGGAATTAATGACAGCTCCCAACTTGCAGTCATCTGCAAACTTGGTTAGCTATAGCCCACTGGTTTTGGACTGTACCTCAGAAAAGTATATCCCAAATAACAGAGGCCCCAAAACTGAACCCTGGGGTACACCACTCGATACGGGTCTACTGCTTGAGGTGGCTTCCCCTATTTTGACTAGGTGGGTTCTATCAGTGAGCCAGTTGGCTACCCATCTGGTAACATATGGATTGATGCCTAGTTGAGAGAGTTTATCTATTATGCCCGAGTGGGGAATAGTGTCAAAGGCTTTGGCCAGGTCACGGTAGGCAGTGTGCACTATCTTCCCCTCATACACAACTTTTGTGACTGTTACAAAAATGTCGACCAAATTTAACAGACATGACCCCCCTTTGAAAAAGCCAAACTGTGTGGGATCGAGTGTTTGGAGGTTGCCAATGACCTTGTTTATGAGGTCCATCATAATTCATTGCATGGTCATGCAGATCAGGCTAGTTAGGCTTCCACAATAACTCTCAGGACTCTCAGGACTTTTTCAGAACAAAAAGATCATTCCATTCAAAATTCTTTTAAAACAAAGATCTGAGTCACATGATGTGATCTGTCCAATCAAAATGAGCACTTACTTCCTAGACTTATACAATAGGCAAAATAAAAAGCACAGTACTTTAAAAATCAAAAATTTGTGAACATATAAAGATATAAATGTAGAGAAAGTGTAACCTCGAAAAATACACTTCCACATAGAAAACTATAAACTTTAATCTTAAATATCTGAGCAAACTTATAGTCTAGAGTTATCTGACGTGAAATTAAAATCTAAACAAATGAAATAAATCATCTGTCTCTCATAAAAAGTATTAAAGTATATAAAAAACATAACAAATATAATAAACCATTGTAACAATATGTTAAAGTAATACTCAAACCTTTTAACATTTTAAAAGGATTGAAAAAAATCATAAAATACATAAAATACACACCAACTGCATAAATCAAAATTTAGTTGCTGTTAGTTTTAAAACTGAGGTATACATCCTGAGTCATTAATTCCTGGGAATTCTGTAGCATTTAACTTTAATTACTGGCAAAGTTCCCTCTATTCAATTTTAGTTTCTGATGCACCTCCCCTAGGATCACGGAGGATCACTTCGAAGATACTAAACACAAACTTTTTTAAATTGTCACACTATGTGGAGTGCTTATACAAAGCATTGTTTAAATTACATTTTTTGGATGTTATAGAGATATTCATATATTCTTTTCTTAACATTCTTTCAGTCTTTCGAATATAAAAAGGTGGGCAGATTACACATCTTGCAATATAAACCAACCCATTACTATTACAATTACCATATGAAGGAACTATTTTATGTTTATACCTATTTTCCCAAACAAACTTGTCTTCCCTCATAATAAGTTCACATAGTCCACACCTATCACAGCATGTTGTACCTCTTTGGCAGCACCAGATACAAAATAGGAATGTGTTTGAGCATTCTGTGCCTCTAAAAATGCTTTGAAATTAGCAATAGTGTTAAACACAAAATCAGGTGAATCACAGTTAAAGAGGTTGTCATTACTTCTAAAAATTAACCATTTTTTCCAATTACATTTTTTATGTTGTCCATTATGCTCAAGATGTTCTTGTTTTCTAATGGAAGTAGTTAAACCATGTCCTAACAGGGGGTTGCATTTCACCCCCCATCCTTCATATATTTCATAACTGATTTTCTTCACAAAGGTCTGTGTTCAATGAACATGTTTTCAAGTTTCTGTATTTCAGTTAATAGTCCACCTTTATTAGACATCATTCTTGCTACTTCTACAAGCTGGTCTTTTACTAAATTATGTTTAAGATAAAATGGATGAAAACCCTCAAAATGTAAGTATGCATTAGAGAAAGTGTGCTTTCTATATATACATGATTCAAAACTACTCATTTCCTTTATAAATAGAGGTATCGAGATAATTCATGGTTTCAGAATGATAAGAAAGTGTAAATTTCAAAAAAGAAGTTATATTATTAATGTATTATAGAAACTGATGTAATTGTCCAAGTAAACCTTGCCAAATAATAAACAAATCATCAAGAAACCTTAAGTAAATCTTACAACCTGAAAAAAAAAGAAGGGAATATATATTTTAATTCCCATGCCTTCATAACTAAATTAACATGGCAAGGGGAGCAGCATGCGTGCATAGCAACTCCTCTAATCTGTTTGTAAAATTATTAGTCACACTTTTTTCCATTAAATTCATTGCAAAAGAAATTTCACTTTGTCTCAATAAGTCACACATAACACTTCATTAAATAATTAAATTCTTTTGTCATGGGCATACATGTAAATAAGTCAACCACATCAATGGTTAAAAAATAAAAATTGTCACTCCACAAATCATGACTAACACGTCCTAGAAAATCCCAAGAATCATGTAAAATATGTGTGGCTTTATTAAAAAACTGTTTTAATAATCTATCAATGCAAATCTTTAATGGGTAGTTATTTGAGCCTTGAGCAGACACAGTAGGTCTCAATGAGGGATTAGCTATATTTTTGTGAACCTTGGGAATGCCAAAAATTATTGGTATAATGGGAGAGGTGTTAGAAATTTGTACAACTGATATGTAATCAAACCTTGAGAGCAGCTATCTTCTAAGAATAAATCTATTTTTCATATGCAATATTAACTTCATTACGAGATATGGATATGTAGGTACTCTCTTCTTGCAACCGAAACCACTTCAAATGGTATGAAGGAGAGACTAAGCAGGTGTCTTTTGTCAACAGAAAAAAAATGCTGTGAATGAACAATCTTAATGTGGTTTAAAAAATCCCTGGAGTCCTGGAGATATGAAGGTAACTTTTGAACCAGGGAATTGAAAACCGTATCCAAAAATATAGAAATACTCTCTGTAATTCCACCATTAGTAGAAACAATTGACATAAGTGGAGGGTGGGTTGGATTTTTGTGTATCTTAGGTATTACGAACAGAATACCAGTGAATGTCTTGTCTATATGAAAGAAATTTGAAGATTAACATCTATTTCACCATTCATTAATAGATTATACAACACAGAATTAATAAACCTATACTTTACTTGAATATCAGATAAAGAAATTTCTTCATATTCCCATTCATTGTTAAGCATCTTCTCAATAGCATTGTAATAATCTGCCATGTCCATCACCACCAACCCACCACCTTTCTCCACTTTCTCGAATTTTAAACTACGCTGTTTGCTTAGTTCGTTAAGAGCTTTACACATATCGGTATTCTGTTTGGAATACCTAAAATACACAAAAAAACAATCCACCCTCCATTTAGGACAATTGTTTCTGCTAATGGTGGAATTACAGAGGGCATTTCTATATGCTTTCATACGTTTTTCAATCCCCTGGTTCAAAAGTTACCCTCATATCTACAGGAACCCTCGGATTTTTTAAACCACATTAAGATTTTTAATTCACAGCTTTTTCTACTGACAAAAGACTCCTGCTTGGTCTATCCTTTGTGCCATTTGAAGTGGTATTGGTTCCTAGTGTTTTTTCTACACTTCATGTCAGTTGTTGATCTTACATTATAGTACTCTCATCTTGTAGAATGTTAAACATAGATCACAATGTTTAAAAAATCTTGAATACTGAATCTTCTATCAGTGTGAACTCAGAAACATGAAAATAAGATGAAACTCAACCAAAGCAGAACAAGGGTAGTCCAGAAACGATACACCAGCACATAGTACAGGAAAAAAAACACTTTAATTTAGCACTTTCATAAAAAACTAGACTTCATCAGAATACCACATATCTAACAAATCAAGTTTATATACCCTCCCCAGCAGTAATCAAACAATTAAATGACATAATTTCCCCTTGTGAAAAAT
This sequence comes from Protopterus annectens, assembly GCF_019279795.1. Classification (NCBI taxonomy): domain Eukaryota; kingdom Metazoa; phylum Chordata; order Ceratodontiformes; family Protopteridae; genus Protopterus; species Protopterus annectens. The sequence continues at coordinate 375,934,970 of NC_056743.1, forward strand.
AATCAACATTTGCATATATAATTTAAGCAGTGCAATAAAAAGGTTGCAGTAAGACGTTTAAATATCAACCCTTTTAAAGCATTAGAAACTACAATATTTAAACAATTAAGTTATGTTCCAGCATTTTTTTAATATAAAATCTATCTAAATTCTCTCAGTGCGAACCCAAGAACAAACACTAGCCTGCGTACAGAGGGCAAGTCAAAGATTTTGATATTGTGGTCTTCAGCATTTAGATCTTTCAATATTATGTTCTTGGGATTATGAGTTTCAATATGAGCTTTAATACTGTAGGCTTCAAGACTGTGACAGTAAATAATTTATATTTATAGTAAAAGACTGAAAATCAAGAGTGTAAAACTCAAAATATTGAAAATGGAACTTGCCCTTTCTCCAGTGTTGTGTGATCTTGGAGTTGTTATATATAATTAGCAGGGGTGTGGGAGGCACAGCTCATCACATGATGGATGCAGGGAGGGCTTACCCCCTGCAATAAATATATTTTTGATCTAGTGAGTTTTAAATATTTTGTTTTGAACTTTCTATCATTTGACATAGACCCATATATGTACGCCCTTCTCTTCTTCCTTGATACGGTTAACCGGGAATGGGATTCTGGCAAAATAATTGTTTCTCTTTTCCTTGACCTCTCCGAAGCTTTCAATACCATTTCCTATACCATCCTCCTCTCTAAACTATCCACCCTCCACATTTCCCCAACTACCCTACAATGGTTCAATAGCTATCTCTCCAATAGGCAGCAATTGACCAAATGGCAACAATCTTTCTCTCCCTTCCTCTATACTTCTAAAGGGGTACCCCAAGGGGCCATACTTGGTCCTCTCTTATTTAGCATCTTTATTAACAACTTTCACTCCACTGTCTCACAATGCTTAGTAATACAGTATGCTGATGACTCTACAATAATATACACTGCAAATTCCAGCTCTGAACTCCAGCAAATCACCCATAATGCCCTCACCTCTACTGAATCTTGGATGCTTAACAATCATCTTGCCTTAAATCTGAAAACAAGTAAACTAGTACTTTTTACCCCTAAGAAAACCACTCCCCTAGATAAAGAACTCTTCACTATACAAGTCCAAGACAATACCACAATAGAAGTTATACCACAAACTAAATTACTAGGCATTATTATGGATGAAAACCTTAACATTGACCTACACGTAAACAATATAATATTAAAAAACAAAACACACCAAAAGTACAGGCACCAACACCTTCTTGGCCTGTCTACTAAACAACCCCTTGCAACCACCTATGTATTACCCTCTCTCCTTTATGGCACTCCTCTCCTCACTAAAATCCAAAATTCTACAAAATCCAAACCTGATATGTGTTACAACAGAATAGTCAAATTTGCCACCAAGGCCAAATTCTCATCATTGTAACTCACTGAAACAATTAGGCTGGCTGGAACTCCCCCACCATCTCTCATTCACCCAATTAACTACAGTGCACAAAATAATCTACAGACTCACAGACTATCTTGCTCTCTTGACTCAACTTGCCAAATGAAATTCAGCAGGCAAGTAAGATCTGAAAATCATCTGCTTCTAAAAGTCGAAAAGCCCACTTTACCTGCTGGTCAACTCTTCTACTCCTTCAAAGTCACCAAACTATGGAATTCACTCCCGCCCTGTATAAGAAACACAGGCATCACCACCACCTTCAAAGAAATACTGAAAGATCATCTAAACTCTTGCTAGCTATGTACCTGCTCTATAACCTAACCTCTTCCTTTTCCTTATATGACAACTAAATTCCCATGCCTTTTGCTACTACTGACTGATGATATTTCATAGGTTCATAGGTAGGTACTAGACTATTAGCCCTGGGGCCTATACAAGCCCAGCCAAAAAGGTTCCCTGTCTTTTGCCACCCAAGAAAATTGTTTTCCTGTGCCACTGTTGAGCAGAGCCACAGAGGTGATCCCCAGGGTGAATTTCCTATTTCCCATCCATCATCAAAATTTTTCTTGAAAAGTGCTAATGAGGAGCTTTGTTTGATATAGATAGATAGTTTATTCCAGAGTATGGGAAGTCTCTGGGACAAGAATCTATCCCTCCGGCATGTTCTGTTTATTATGGTGACAAGGTTTAGGTCCCTAGAGCGTGTAGCTCGGAGGGATTGGGATTTTTTTAAGTAGAGCATGTCCAACATCTCTGGGTTTGACATAGCTTTGTATGTTAGGCAGAGATCATTTCTGAGTAGGGGATATGCGACGGAGTAAGGCTGGAGTTTTTTGAGACGGTCTGCGTAGGGCATCTGTTTGAGGCCGGTAATCCTCTTTGTGAGGTATTTCTGTGGCCTTTCCAGTTGTTGTAGATGTCTTGTGAGGTACATACCAAAAAGGGCGTTGTACTCTATAATGGGTCTAGTGAGTGATGAGTAGAGGGGAACAATGACCTCTTTTTTTCTGGATGAGAAACCTTTTGTGATGAGTTGTGCCACGTAGAAGGATTTCTTGACTACTGTGGTGATGTGATTATCAAAGGAGAGACTACTGTCCACCTGTGTCCCAAGGTCTCTTATCACACTTTGACTGTTAAGTATACTACCACCCACGTTGTAGTTCACGGGTACAGAGTTTTTACCAAAGGGGATGACAATGCACTGTTTGGTATTGGGCTTGAGGCCATGGCTTTGATACCAGGCATCTGTCTCAGTGAGACCCTTTTGTAGGATGTCCACATCGTTAGGAGTTTTGATTATGGCTCCTACTTTGCAGTCATCTGCGAACTTCATTAGCCAAAGACCTTCTGTGTTAGCCTGTACTTCACAGAAGTAGATACCAAACAGGAGTGGACCCAGGACTGAACCCTGTGGCACTCCACTTGTCACTGGTCTGAAGTCGGATTTGGCACCTATCACAGCATGTTGTACCTCTTTGGCAGCACCATATACAAAATAGGAATGTAGGCCAAATGGAGAATAAAAAACTTTTACTGGTTAGCGCTTTCATGCGAATAATCCTCGCACTTCCTCAGACAGTTTAATAAGCCAAATACATCCAGCTTATATACTTAACAATGTTAATTAAACAATTATTCAATTAGATTAAACAAACATTAAAAAATCAATTGAACACTATTATAGGACAATTATTAAAGAAACATTACTTTAAAAAGAATGTACTTCATATAGAAAAGTAAATTTATATGAAAAGCTAAACCAACACCTACAATTCTTTATGTATCATTTATAATATTGTAAAATAATTACCTAAATATTATTGTTAAATAATGAAACGCTACACTATTCATATATATGTTAAATGGATAATAAATATTAGTATCCAGAACCAATAAATTATCTTAAATTATCTAGAAAGAGCCTTAAGTTTCAAAAGACATTTAATAGAACAGGTCTCATTGAGACCTGGAGGAGCAAATGCATTAGTTTTGAGCTGCCAAAGCAGCTCTTGTTCCTCTAATAACAAATTCCAAGGTCCTCCCCTGGGGTCTTTAGTGATCTTTTGCACTACCATAAATAAAAATTTATGATTATTATTGTCTATTATGTGTTTGGCAAGGGCATTCGCAATATTTTTGTTAGAAATGGCGTATAGATGTTCATATATACGCTGCTTAAATTGGCGCTCTGTCTTGCCAAAATAATAAGCATGACATAGTTGACACACTGCTAGATAAACTACCCCTTCAGTTTGACAATTATATCTATTGTTAATGAAATATTTGACACCTCTAATGTAAAATTTATGGTAGTGCAAAAGATCACTAAAGACCCCAGGGGAGGACCTTGGAATTTGTTATTAGAGGAACAAGAGCTGCTTTGGCAGCTCAAAACTAATGCATTTGCTCCTCCAGGTCTCAATGAGACCTGTTCTATTAAATGTCTTTTGAAACTTAATGCTCTTTCTGTTGGACATGCTCTACTTAAAAAAATCTACTTTGCAGTCATCTGCGAACTTCATTAGCCAAAGACCTTCTGTGTGGAGAAGTAGATACCAAACAGGAGTGGACCCAGGACTGAACCCTGTGGCACTCCACTTGTCACTGGTCTGAAGTCGGATTTGGAGTCTGCTACTTTCACAGTGTGGGTTCTGTCAGTGAGCCAGTTGGCAACCCATCTTGTGACATAGGGATTTATACCTAGTTTAGTAAGTTTATCTATAATTCCAGAGTGGGGATGGTGTCGAAAGCCTTGGCAAGATCTAGATAGGATGTGTGAACCACCGTACCCTTGTCTACAGCTTTGGTGACTGCTTCAAAGAAGTCTATCAGGTTTAGGAGACATGATCTGCATTTTACAAACTCGAACTGGGTGGGGTCCAGAGTTTGGAGATTACCAATGTCTTTGTTTATAAGTTCCATGATGATACGTTCCATGGCCTTGCAGACCAGGCTCATCAGGCTAATGGGGCAGTAGTTCCCAGGGTCCGTGGTGGCTCCTCCCTTGTGGAGTGGGATAACCATCGCTGTGCGCCATTCAGCAGGCACAAAGCCTGAGGTGAAGCTATGATTGAACATGGTACTTAGGTGGGGTGCCAGTTGGTTCTGTAGTTCATGTAGAACGTAGCCTGGGATGTTGTCTGGTCCCATGGATGCTGTGTTTTTGGCTTTGGAAGAATGTGGTTTTTACCTGTGCAGCCATGATTACAGGAACTTTGCATTCTTCTGGTACAGATATGGGCTCTTTAGGGGGTGAGAGGGGGGTAAAGTCAGCACTAAACCTATCTGCCAGTATGTTGGCAATATCAGTTGGTTCTGTATATTTAGTGCCATTGTGCTGTAACTCAGAGCAGATCTGAGTGTTGCCATTGAGATGCTTGACATAGCTATAGAATGCTTTGTGGTTGTCTTTAGAATCAGTGGCAATTTCGATTTCATAACTAGCTTTGGGGGATTTTATCAGGGATCGCAGCTTCTTACTGAGGCTAACCAGGGAGCTCCTCCACTCATGGGATTTTACTCTCTTTTGCAACAGTTTCTTCCTTCTGTTGTACAGTTTGTTTATGGCAGGGGACCGCCAGATTGGCTTCCTTTTTTGGAGGATAGCATCTTGGTTCTGTTTGGGATACCACGATCCATGCACTCATGTAAGTGCTTATAAAGTGCAACTGTGTAGGATTCAGTAGTCGTAACTGTATTGTCCATCTGCATGGGTGTCATGAAGTTCACCACTTCTGTCTTAAGAAGCATGAAGTTGGCTTTGGAGAAATTTTTTACCATGGTTTCCTTAATGGGGGGGGGGTGCAGGATGTGGATATCTAGGGTAATTAGCTTATGGTTGGATCGGACCAATGAGGTGTTGACTTCAGGTGTGGAACACCAGTCACTCATGTTGGTAATGACCAGATCTAGGATATTGTTGCCCCTGGTGGGGGTGTGGATAAGTTGATCCAGGGCATTGGAGTTTATGAATTCCAGAAAGCATTGAGCAAAGGAGTTGGTACATGAGTAGTTTTCCCACTTAATGGTGGGGTAGTTGAAATCACCCATTACTAGGGTGTTTGGTTGAACCCTAATATTTTCCAGTACATCAAGAAAAGAGGAGTGGGAATCCTGGGGCATGGTGGGTGATCTGTAGCAAGCTACAATTTGGATTGCAGTTTTGCCCAGAGTTAGTTGCACTTGGATAACCTTGGCTGCATTATGCTGAGAAACTAGCCTGGAGATGTGGATATCCTTAATGAATGTGGACACACCTCCGCCTTTGGTGTTCCGGTCCAGGTTACATGGCCAAAAAGTGTGGTATGAGTTATAGCCTGGTAGTGCAGGGGTGCTCTCCAGAGCCTTGAACCAGGTCTCAGTCACTGCACAGATATTGATGTTCTCCATTTTAAGGAGTGCCTCCGGTGAGTGCATTTTGAGATTTAGATTTCTAGCATCACCCTCAGTTTTTGCTTGCCTGTTCCTGTTACGGTGGTGAATTTGTCATTTGAACCTTGCCTAAAAAAGGCACTATAGGGGTGGCAAGAACCTTAGCCAGTATCCGGAATCCCAGGGGTGACAGGTGCAGGCCATCCCTGGCAAAGCATAGTGGTCTGTCAACCATGTCATCCCAGGCAGACAGATACTGGATCCCTTTAGAATGGCGCCAGAAGCTTAGCCAATTGTTGAAGTCAATCATTTTGTCCTTGTACTGCGGCATCATTCTGCCTGATGGCAGAACAATACTCAGGGCTAGGGTCATACCTGCCTGGGCTACAAGATCGGAGAACTCTTCCATGTCTCTTTTCATATAGTCCAGGGAGGTATGTCTCGGGTCATTCACACCAACATGGACAATGACAGAGTCATATTTGTACTTGTTGTGGAGTGACCTGAGTGCGTGGGTTATGTGGCGGATCCTGGCACCAGACAGGCAGCTGACAGTAACCTTTCTCCTTGTTTAGCCTGGTGAGTGGGACATCAGTGTGCCTGACAATAGAGTCAGCTATGACTAGTGTGTTGGGTACGTTGTTTTGCCTTATTGGCTGTGGTTGAGTGGCACACTGATTCTGAGGGCTATGTGTCATTTGGGTTGTGCTGGGGGATGGAGGTTGCTTGTGTTTCTGCTTTGGAGGTCTCTGTTGCTTAGACAGATTATTATCGAGAACCTCCGCAAATGTTTTTGTGTTGCTATGTGTGGATTTTGGTGGTGTAGATTTAGTGAGACTATATAATGAGTGTGGTGTGGTGCAAGTGTTTACCTTCTCCTCTTGACTGTCAAGTTCAGTCTTGATTGGAGAGAGCTTTAACTCCACTTTGGCTAGATAAGTGCATCTCTCACAGGTTGTAGTGTTGGGTGGTCGGAGGAGAGGGCTGTCTGTGTATATGAGGCAATTTCTACATTGCCCCAAGATGCCCAGATTCATCAGATAGACAGGAGAGAACACTGGGAGCTGACCCTTGGACATGCATGAATAAAAAACTATTTTCCTCTAGATAAGTGAGGAAAGTGAGTACCAAAGCTGTTTTCTTCTAGGTAATGAGGAAGGTTGAGTGCTGTAGTAATTAGTAGCTTATTTAGTGCTTACAAGTTCTGAACAAGTGCTGAGCATGACAGGTTGAATTCAAAGAGTTAAAACTAAGAATCTGTATCTGGACTAAACTAGTTACACGAAAGGGGGAAACAAGTGCAAATGAGGGCTTTTAAATCAGAAGGTTGAGAGAGATGGAAAAACAACCCAAACAGCCAGTAACTACAAATTCTGGGCCAGAACCACTCTTTATGTGGTAGATAGGCTACCTAGTGCTTACCACTCCCACTGATAAGCTAGAAGGCTTCCCTCCAACACAGAAAGTTTGGGAGGGCTCAGAAGCTTACATACAGACCTGGATACAGCAAATCTGACCTGGACTACACTAGTTACAGGAAAGGTATTTGTATAAATATATATATATATATATATATATATATATATGTATGTATGTACACACACAAAAAAGCAGCTAAAACAGCAGGAAAAAGAATTCAAATGCTGTGCAAGCTAGCACACTTGAGTATGTAGCAGTGTTAGACCAAACAGTTTAACAAATGCAATTACATTAGAGATGACTAAAAACAAGTGCAGACGGAGTGTATTAGGAAGAATGAGTTAAAGAGAAAGGAATGGAGGAAGTGTCCCTGATGAAACCTACAGTGGGGGCGGGCAAGTGCCAAAGCCTCCAAATTTAAACAAGACAGGAATAGGGAGGGTGGGTATGGGAAAAGCAACACCTTCAGCTGAGATCTGAAAAACTATATAGTGAAACAAAAATAGCAGTGCACAACTCTGAAGTCTGCCTGCAATGATATAAAATTAGTCAAACAACAATTACCAGTACACAACTCTGATGTGCCAGAAAAATATACTCAGCTCTGTATATCTCCAGATAGCTTGAGGAGCACTGTGTCAGGACACAGGAAGGCTCCAGCAATGATATGCAGGCTGTTATACTAAGAGGGTCTAATTTTATGCAAGTAATCCTTGAGATAGTCAGATAAAACAAAGGATGTAAAACCAGTTATAGCAACTTAAGACACAGAGAAATAGGGGGAGGGGGAAAAACACCTTCAGGAGAGATCTGAAAAACTATACAGTGCAGCACAAATAACAATTCACAACTCTGAAGCCAGTCAGCAATGATATAAAATTAGACAAACAACAATTACCAGTACACAACTCTGAAGTGCCAGAAAAATATACTCAGCTCTGTATCTCTCTAGATAGCTTAGCGAGCACTCTGTCAGCACACAGGAAGGCTCCAGCAATGATATGCAGGCTGTTATACTAAGAGGGTATAATTTTATGCAAGTAATCCTTGAGATAGTCAGATAAAACAAAGGATGTAAAACAAGTTATAGCAACTTAAGACACAGAGACATAGGGAGAGGGGGGAAAACACCTGCAGCAGAGCTCTGAAAAACTATATAGTGAAGCAAAAATAACAGTGCACAATTCAGAAGTCAGCCAGCAATGATATAAAATTAGTCAAAAAAATTACCAGTACACAACTCGGCACTGCCAGAAAAATATACTCAGCTCTGTATCTCTCCAGATAGCTTAAAGAGCACTCTGTCAGGACACAGGAAGACTCCAGCAATGATATGTAGGCTGTTATACTAAGAGGGTCTAATATTATGCAAGTAATCCTTGAAATAGTCAGATAACACACAGAATGTAAAACCAGTTATACCAACCTAAGACACAGAGAAATAGAGGGGGGGGGGGCACCTTCAGCAGAGATCTGAAAAAAACTATACAGTGAAGCAAAAATAACAGTGCGCAACTCTGAAGTCAGCCAGCAATGATATAAAATTAGTCAAACAACAATTACCAGTGCACAACTCTGAAGTGCCAGAAAAAATATAACCAGCTCTGTATATCTCGAGATAGCTTGAAAAGCACTCGGTCAGGACACAGGAAGGCTCCAGCAATGATATGCAGGCTGCTGTACTAAGAGCTTCTAACTTTATGCAAGTAATCCTTGAGATAATCAGATAACACACAGGATGTAAAACCAGTTATACCAACTTAAGACACAGAGAAATAAAGGGGGGGACACACCTTCAGCAGAGATCTGAAAAAACTATACAGTGAAGCAAAAATAACAGTGCGCAACTCTGAAGTCACCCAGCAATGATATCAAATTAGTCAAACAACAATTACAAGTACACAACTCTGAAGTGCCAGAAAATTATACTCAGCAATTTATATCTCCAGATAGCTTGAGGAGCACTCTGTCAGGACACAGGAATGCTCCAGCAATGATATGCAGGCTGTTATACTAATAGGGTCCAATTTTATGCAAGTAGTCCTTCACATAATCAGATAACACACAGGATGTAAAACCAGTTATACCAACGTAAGACACGGAGAAATAGGGGGAGGGGGGAAAAACACCTTCAGCAGAGATCTGAAAAACTGTACAGTGAAGCAAAAAATAACAGTGCACAACTCTAAAGTCAGCCAGCAAAGATATAAAATTAGTCAAACAACAATTACCAGTACACAACTCTGAAGTGCCACAAAAATATATTCAGCTCTATATATCTCCAGATAGCTTGAAGAGCACTCTGTCAGGACACAGGAAGGCTCGAGCAATGATATGTAGGCTGTTATAATAAGAGGGTCTAATTTTATGCTAGTATTCCTTGAGATAGTCAGATAGCACACAGGATGTAAAACCAGTTATACCAACTTAACACAGAGAGAAATAGGGGGAGGTGGGAAAAACACCTTCAGCAGAGATATGACAAACTATACAGAGAAGCAAAAATAACAGTGCACAACTCTGAAGTCAGCCAACAATGATGTAAAATTAGTCAAACAACAATAACCAGTACACAACTCGGAAATGCCAGAAAAATATACTCAGCTCTGTATATCTCCAGATAGCTTGAAGAGCACTCTGTCAGGACACAGGAAGGCTCCAGCAAAGATATGCAGGCTGTTACTCTAAGAGGGTCTAATTTTAAGCAAGTAATCCTTGAGATAGTCAGATAGCATACATGATGTAAAACCAGTTATAGCAACTTTAGACACAGAGAAATAGGCGGAGGGGGAAAACACCTTTAGAAGAGACCTGGAAAACTAGACAGTGAAGCAAAAATAACACTGCACAACTCTGAAGTCAGACAGCAATGATATAAAATTTGTCAAACAATAATTACCAGTACACAACTCGGAAGTGCCAGAAAATTTCACTCATCTATGTATATCTGCAGATAGCTTGAAGAGCACTCTGTCAGGACAAAGGAAGGCTCCAGCAATGATATGCAGGCTGTTATACTCTGTGGGTCTAATTTTATGCAAGTAATCCTTGAGAGAGTCAGAAAAACACAGCATGTAAAACCAGTTATAGCAACTTAAGACATAGAGAAATAAGGGGGGGGTCCCTTCAGAAGAGATCTGAAAAACTATACAGTGAAGCAAAAATAACAGTGCGCAACTCTGAAGTCAGCCAGCAATGATATAAAATTAGTCAAACAACAATTAAAAGTACACAACTCTGAATTGCCAGAAAATATACTCAGCTATGTATATCTCCAGATAGCTTGAGGAGCACTCTGTCAGGACACAGGAATGCTCAAGCAATGATATGCTGGCTGTTATACTAAGATGGTCTAATTTTATGCTAGTAATCCTTGAGAAAGTCAGATAACACACAGGATGTAAAACCAGTTATACCAACTTAAGTCACAGAGAAATAGGGGGAGGGGGGGGAAACACCTACAGCAGAGATCTGAAAAACTATACAGAGAAGCAAAAATGACAATGCACAATTCAGACGTCAGCCAGCAATGATATAAAATTAGTCAAACAACAATTACCAGTACACAACTCTGAAGTGCCAGAAAAATATACTCAGCTCTGTATATCTCCAGATAGCTTGAAGAGCACTCTGTCAGGACACAGGAATGCTCAAGCAATGATATGCAGGGTGTTATACTAAGAAGGATTCATTTTATGTAAGTAATCCTTGAGATAGTCAGATAACACACAGTATGTAAAACCAGTTATACCAACTTAAAACACAGAGAAATAGGGGGAGGGGGGAAAAACACCTTCAGCAGAGATCTGAAAAACTATACAGTGAAGCAAAAATAACAGTGCAGAACTCTGAAGTCAGCCAGCAATGATATAAAATTAGTCAAACAACAATTACCAGTGCACAACTCTGAAGTGCCAGAAAAAAATATACCCAGCTCTGTATATCTCGAGATAGCTTGAAAAGCACTCGGTCAGGACACAGGAAGGCTCCAGCAATGATATGCAGGCTGCTGTACTAAGAGCTTCTAACATTATGCAAGTAATCCTTGAGATAATCAGATAACACACAGGATGTAAAACCAGTTATACCAAATTAAGATACAGAGAAATAAAGGGGAGGGACACACCTTCAGCAGAGATCTGAAAAAACTATACAGTGAAGCAAAAAAACAGTGGGCAACCCTGAAGTCACCCAGCAATTATATAAAATTAGTCAAACAACAATTACAAGTACACCACTCTGAAGTGCCAGAAAATTATACTCAGCTATTTATATCTCCAGATAGCTTGAGGAGCACTCTGTCAGGACACAGGAATGCTCCAGCAATGATATGCAGGCTGTTATACTAAGAGGGTCCAATTTTATGCAAGTAGTCCTTCACATAATCAGATAACACACAGGATGTAAAACCAGTTATACCAACGTAAGACATGGAGAAATACGGGGAGGTGGGAAAAACACCTTCAGCAGAGATCTGAAAAACTGTACAGTGAAGCAAGAAATAACAGTGCACAACTCTAAAGTCAGCCAGCAAAGATATAAAATTAGTCAAACAACAATTACCAGTACACAACTCTGAAGTGCCACAAAAATATACTCAGCTCTATATATCTCCAGATAGCTTGAAGAACACTCTGTCAGGACACAGGAAGGCTCCAGCAATGATATTCAGGCTGTTATACTAAAAGGGTCTATTTTTATGCAAGTAATCCTTGAGATGGCCAGATAACACACAGGATGTAAAACCAGTTATACCAACGTAAGACACGGAGAAATACGGGGAGGTGGGAAAAACACCTTCAGCAGAGATCCGAAAAACTATACAGTGAAGCAAAAATAACAGTGCACAACTCTGACATCAGCCAGCAATTATATAAAATTAGTCAAAAAAATTACCAGTACACAACTGTGAAGTGCCAGAAAAATACACTTAGCTCTGTATCTCTCCAGATAGCTTAAAGAGCACTCTGTCATGACACAGGAAGGCTCCAGCAATGATACGCAGGCTGTTATACTAAGAGCATCTAATTTTATGCAAGTAATCCTTGAGATAGTCAGATAACACACAGGATGTAAAACCAGTTATACCAACTTAAGACACAGAGAAATAGAGGGGGACACACCTTCAGCAGAGATCTGAAAAAACAATACAGTGAAGCAAAAATAACAGTGCACAACTCTGAAGTCAGACAGCAATGATATAAAATTAGTCAAACAACAATTACAAGTACACAACTTTGAATTGCCAGAAAAATATACTCAGCTATGTATATCTCCAGATAGCTTGAGAAGCACTCTGTCAGGACACAGGAATGCTCAAGCAGAGATAGGCAGGCTGTTATACTGAGAGACTCTAATTTTATGCAAGTAATCCTTCAGATTATCAGATAACACGTAGCATGTAAAACCAGTTATACCAACTTATGACACGGAGAAATAGTGGGGAGGGGAAAAACACCTTCAACAGAGATCTGAAATAATATACAGTGAAGCAAAAATAACAGTGCACAATTCTGACGTCAGCAAGCAATGATATAAAATTAGTCAAACAACAATTACCAGTACACAACTCTGAAGTGCCAGAAAAATATACTCAGCTCTGTAAATCTGCATATAGCCTGAAGAGCCGTCTGTCAGGACATAGGAAGGATCCAGCAAAGATATGCAGGCTGCTGTTGAAAGAGGGTCTAATTTTATGCAAGTAATACTTGATATAGTCAGATAACACACAGGATGTAAAACCAGTTATACCAACTTAAGACACAGAGAAATAAGGGGGGGGGCACTGTCAGCAGAGATCTGAAAAAACTATACAGTGAAGCAAAAATAACAGTGCGCAACTCTGAAGTCACCCAGCAATAATATAAAATTAGTCAAACAACAATTACAAGTACACAACTCTGAAGTGCCAGAAAAATATACTCAGCTATTTATATCTCCAGATAGCTTGAGGAACACTCTGTCAGGACACAGGAATGCTCCAGCAATGATATGCAGGCTGTTTTACTAAGAGGGTCTAATTTTATGCAAGCAATCCTTGAGATAATCAGATAACACACAGGATGTAAAACCAGTTATACCAACGGAAGACACAGAGAAATAGGGGGAGGGCACCTTCAGAAGAGATCTGAAAAACTATACAGTGAAGCAAAAATGACAGTGCGCAACTCTGAAGTCAGCCAGCAAAGATATAAAATTAGTCAAACAACAACTACCAGTACACAACTCTGAAGTGCCAGAAAAATATACTCAGCTCTGTATATCTCCAGATAGCTTGAAGAGCACTCTGTCAGGACACAGGAAGGCTCGAGCAATGATATGTAGGCTGTTATACTAAGAGGGTCTAATTTTATGCAAGTAATCCTTGAGATAGTTAAATAACATACAGGATGTAAAACCAGTTATACCAACTTAAGACACAGAGAAATAGAAGGAGGGGGGAAAAACACCTTCAGCTGAGATCTGAAAAACTATACAGTGAAGCAAAAATAACAGTGCACAACTCTGAAGTCAGCAAGCAATGATATAAAATTAGTCAAACAACAATTACGAGGACACACCTCTGAAGTGCCAGAAAAATACACTCAACTCTGTATATCTCCAGATAGCTTAAAGAGCACTCTGTCAGGACACAGGAAGGCTCCAGCAATGATATGCAGGCTGTTGTACTAAGAGTGTCTAATTTCATGCAAGTAATCCATGAGATAGTCAGATAACACACAGGATGTAAAACCAGATATACCAACTTAAGAAACAGAGAAACAGGGGGGGACACACCATCAGCAGAGATCTGAAAAACTATACAGTGATGCAAAAATAACAGTGCACAACTCTAACGTTAGTCAGCAATGATATACAAATAGTAAACAACAATTACCAGTACGCAACTCTGAAGTGTCAGAAAAATATACTCAGCTCTGTATATCTCCAGATACCTTGAAGAGCACTCTGTCAGTACACAGGAAGGCTCCAGCAATGATATGCAGGCTGTTATACTATAAGGGTCTAATTTCATGCAAGTAATCCATGAGATAGTCAGATAACACACAGGATGTAAAACCAGTTATACCAACTTAAGACACAGAGAAATAGGGGGAGGGGGAAAACACCTTCAGCAGAGATCTGAAAAACTATACAGTTATGCAAAAATAACAGTGCACAATTCTGAAGTCAGCAAGCAATGATATAAAATTAGTTAAACAACAATTACCAGGGCACAACTCTCAAGTGCCAGAAAACTATACTCAACTCTGTATATCTCCAGATAGCTTGAAGAGCACTCTGGCAGGATACATGAAGGCTCCAGCAATGATATGCAGGCTGTTGTAGTAAGAGGGTCTAATTTTATGCATGTAAACCTTGAGATAGTCAGATACACAGGATGTAAAACCAGATATACCAACTTAAGACACAGAGAAATGGTGTGGGGGGGAGACACCATCAGCAGAGATCTGAAAAACTATACAGTGACGCAAAAATAACAGTGCACAACTCTGAAGTCAGCCAGCAATGATATAAAATTAGTAAACAACAATTACCAGCACACAAGTCTGAAGGGCCAGAAAAATATACTCAGCTCTGTATATCTCCAGATAGATTGAAGAGCACTCTGTCAATACACAGGAAGGCTCCAGCAATGATATGCAGGCTGTTATACTATAAGGGTCTAATTTTATGCAAGTAGTCCTTGAGATAATCAGATAAAACACAGGATGGAAAACCAGTTATACCAACTTAAGACACAGAGAAATTGGGCGAGGGGGGAAAACACCTTCAGCAGTGATCTGAAAAACTGTACAGTGAAGCAATAATAACAGTGGACAATGCTGAATTCAGCCAGCAATGATATAAAATTAGTCAAACAACAATTACCAGTACACAACTCGGAAGTGCCAGAAAATTTCACTCAGCTCTGTATATCTCCAGATAGCTTGAAGAGCACTCTGTTAGGACACAGGAATGCTCCAGCAATGATATTCAGGCTGTTGTACTAAGAAGGTCTAATTTTTTGCAAGTAATCTTTGAGATTGTCAGATAACACACAGGATGTAAAACCAGTTATACCAACTTAAGACACTGAGAAATAGGGGGAGGGGGAAAAAACACCTTCAGCAGAGATCTTAAAAACTATACATTGAAGTAAAAGTAACAGTGCACAACTCTGAAATTAGCCAGCAAAGATATAAAATTAGTCAGACAACAATTACCAGTAAACAACTCTGAAGTGCCAGAAAAATATACTCAGCTCTGTATCTCTCCAGATAGCTTGAAGAGCACTCTGTCAGGACACGGGAAGGCTCGAGCAATGATATGCAGGCTGTTATACCAAGAGGGTCTAATTTTACGCTAGTAATCCTTGAGATAGTCAGATAACACACAGGATGTAAAACCAGTTATGCCAACTTAAGACATAGAGAAATAGAAAGGGGGGGGGGGACACCTTCAGCTGAGATCTCAAAAACTATACAGTGAAGCAAAAATAACAGTGCACAACTCTGAAGTCAGCCAGCACTGATATAAAATTAGTCAAACAACAATTACCAGTGCACAACTCTGAAGTGCCAGAAAAAATATACTCAGCTCTGCATATCTCCAGATAGCATGAAAAGAACTCGGTCAAGACACAGGAAGGCTCCAGCAATGATATGCAGGCTGCTATACTAAGAGTGTTAGAAAAATATGTATTAATGTGTGTATGCTTAATGCTAATTAGTAGTTAGGAGAATTAACACGTTTTTCATTCTATTTTACATGCACTGTGTTATATATAAATTGAGTTTCATATGAGACTGAAAAAGATGCTTTTTGAAACTGCAGTGTGCTTTCTGAAACTTGGAGGATGCCCTCTGACCTAGTAATTGCTAGCACAGCAATATTCATGTTTATGCCTTTCAGAAATGTACTTGAGAAGCAGGTGCTTATCTGCTAGGTCAGGAACGAATGAATGAACAATGCTATATTCTGTAAATGTAATGATTCTAAACAATCAGCTCTTTTCGAAGCATGAGAACATGTACAGCTGCAGAAGCTTAGAGATAATGTAGACAAAGGATTATTAGAGAAATGAACTTTTAGCTTTGTGCTTGAATTAGCCATAGTACCTTGAATGGCAACATAACATGTATCTAACTCGTGGTAATCAAGGCCACGTTGTTTTCCTTTGGAAGTTTCTCACAAAAATTGATAAATCAGCAGAAATTCATGAGACTGATGGTCAACAAGTGATGATGAATAGACTGGTAATTTGTTACGTCACCTTGGTAGGCAATGTCTTATTAGAGAATGTATAAAAATAAAAGTATTTCCTGTTTCTGGTTAGACAAACTCTGTAATAGCGCGTTTTTGTCTCCTTGCTGCAAGATTAAAGTGCCTTAACCTGAACCTACCATGTTTTGATCATTTTTAAAGTATATTTTTCCTTTGACAGTTTGGTCCTTCGAACCGGAAAGTACCTCTCGCTCTAGGCCTAGGTCAGAATTGGGCCCGGTGGCATGTACCCGTACAGAGAAGAGGCCAAATTGGCTCTTCTGTTTTGAAAGACCTCCGACTGAATTGTCGTTCGAAAGAGGCCAGCCACTGTTTCTGATCTGGGATTGGAGGACGAGTCAACGATCCGGTGGATCAACTCACGGAGGGTCAGGTAAGGAGGACTATACCTTATTTCTGTTTTAAGATCAGGGACTAGTTGCAGAACTGTTTTTTGTCAGGAAGATTTGCATGTGCAGATCAGGGACAAAAAGGTTACTGTCTTGTCATAGATCAGGGAAACAGAATAAGTAGACAGTTATTCTAGATAAACTGTGAAAAGGTGTAGAACTGTGGTACCACGTGATAAGAAGGGTTACGTAACAATTTACAGCTTAGCTAAGGCAATATGGGAAATCAGTGCACGAAAAGTTCCCGAGACCCGCCCCTAACTGAAGACGTGAAATATATGCAATTACAGCGTGCCGATAATGTTAAGTACTATACAAAATGGGTTGATAAATACAAATTTGATGGTAATTTAGATAAACTTGCACTTATTAAACTTGTCAGACAACTTAAAACAGACGCGAAAGGTCAGTTAAAAAAGCAACGACAATTAGGAGTCCCTCAGGCACATAGGTGGCTTGAGGAAGCAAATCGCAGAGAACAAAAGATTAAAAATTCAAAAGCAATGTTCTCAGACAAAGAAGATAATAACTTGGTAATAGCAACGGCCCCTCCTTCGCCCCTCCACTTCCCTTACCAAAATATGGAGCGAGTGGACAAGCTGATCTACCTCCACTATACCCAGCTGTTCCTACAACATCAAAACCATTTGTCAGGGAACCTATCGAGACTAGGTCACGAACACGTAACTTGAGAGGGGAGATTGAATTATATGAAATGAATAGAAAATCACAAGCTATGAGTGAGGAAGAGATATGTCCACTCATAGAAGTACCAAATCCACAGGCAGGACAGGCAAGACAGGATCCGACTCTTTTAGTTTATAGACTGAGGACACCGGAAGATATCCGGAAAGCCACGGAGGGAAATCCCCATCCGAAAGTTAATTTTAGAAAATTTTTAGAAGACTTACAGGGTATGAGATTAAGTTACCATTTGAATGGAGAAGAAGTAGAAAAACTAGTTAGACAAATTGTAGGTCCAAATTGGCACATGATCAGTGGCAACTGAAATCCCCATGATGCAGAGCTTAGACTACTCCCACATAGTAATGCAGAAATGGATAACAGAGTAAAAGGTCTAACAGACCGAATCTCTGAAAAATGGAAGCCTAGGGCTGATTGGACTTGCATTAATCAGTGCATACAACAAGAAGGTGAAACAGTTGATAGATATTATGCTAGAAAGGGGGGGGACACACCCAAAAATCAAGCACATGATTCCCCATATGAGCAGCAGCTAAAGAATGCATTCTTAAAAGGTAGTATAACTCCCGTTAGCAGCTTTATTACAAAGCACATGGTAGATCATCGTACAAGTAGATTGCAGCCATTACTTGAATATGCAAGACATGCAGAAAGGCATTTTAATAGTAAAAAGAAGAAGAAAACTCAAGTATTTGCAGCAGAAGATGGGTCAGAAGTTTTTGTAGTACAAATCGGGAGAAAGGGTAAGAAAAATGCCCAGGGAAACAAACAATCTGATAAACAATCAGAAGATTTTGAAGAAAGAAAGAAAAGGGGTGAATGTTTTAAATGCGGGAAAAAAGGACATTTGGCAAGGGATTGCAGGCTAAATAAAAAGGTGACTATGGAAGATAAGGAGGGTGAGGAATGACTATATGATAGTCAGGAATCACTGGATGAGAACAAACAGGAAAAGACAAATGTGAATGTGACAGAAGGGGTAGAGGATGTACATGAATTTATAGATGTTGAAGAAAATGAAATTTTAGACTTAGCATTATTGAGCCTAGAGCTCTACTTAGCAGACACAAAACCAGAAGTTACGCTTCTAGTAGAGGTGAGGGAAGTCAAATATTTGTGTGACTCAGGGGCTTCGCGGACCCTGATACATCCTTCCAAATTACCGGAAGATTCAGAATCACCAGATTACATACTAGTGAAAGCAGCTAATGGACAGCTGTATCGGGAGCCACTCTCCCATGACATAGCAATAACTGACCCCGTTTCAGGAATGACCCAGAAAAGTAAAATTGTTGTTTCTGCAAAATGCCCACTAAATCTCTTGGGCAGAGACTTAATGTAGATATTTGGCATAGCCGTAGTTCCAACCATGCAGGGTATGGAAGCACAGTGACAAATGGATACATTTGTGGTGCGACCGGAGGGTGAGACATATTATTGGTACAGCCAGGACTTGATTACGACTGGTCCAGGGGCAGTAACCGAAGAACTGATGAACGTAGCCATCAGTAAATCCCTCTCCCTTAACATTGACAAACAACATTTGTTGCATTGTACTCTATATTACTGTAATAGACCAGGACCTGATAAAGAATATGAGCAAAAGTTGTTTCAAAACCATGCGAACAGGCTAGTGTTACGAAACTTGTACTGGGACACAGAAGGAAACAGTGTAATAAGCTGTTCATTGCCCCAGGAATTTTTAGCACTTTACAAATCTAATTGATTGCCACATGTTAGCTTAACCAAAAATAGAAATTTGAAGTGGGCAGACTTAGGAGGAAAAGTCACAATGTGGGAAAAGCAGACAGAGTTAGAACTCTCTGAACAAGGAGTACAGAAGCAGAAATTGAATTGGATAACACAGACACACCCAGCTGTGCACTCACAGGCCAGTGAGAATAGCTGAGTATTACTCTTACTGGAAGAAGAGGAAAAAGCCTTGCGAGACATACCAGAGACTCTCTGGTCAACAAGGAAATCAGATGTAGGACTTATTCGAACAGCAGGACCAGTTACTATTACGCCAAAATCAGCATTTAGACCTCAGAAAAGACAGTATCCCTTGAGAAAGGATGCAGAGAGAGGGATCAAACCTATAATAGCAGCATTACTTAAGGAAGGAGTCTTAATAGAATCTCCCGATTCACCATGTAATACACCCTTATTTCCTGTTGGGAAAGCAAATGGGGAATGGCGTATGGTCCAAGATCTACAGGCTGTAAATGATGCAGTTATACCCAGGGCACCAACGGTGCCAGATCCGCACACCTTATTGAATGATTTGAAGCCTCAGCAAAAGTATTTTTCTGTGGCAGATATTAGTAATGCATTTTTCTTAATACCGATACACCCCGACAGTCAACACTGGTTTGCATTTACATTTCAGGAGAAACGGTATACGTATACGAGATTACCACAGGGATATTGTGAAAGTCCAATGATATTTGCACAAGAAATGGCAAGCAACCTGGCGGGATTTATCCCACCGAAAGGTAGTCAGATTTTACTTTATGTAGACGACATTCTGCTGTCAGTCCCCACCCAGCAAGAATGCAGAGAGGATACCATAGCATTATTACAATTTTTAGCTACTCAAGGACACAAGGTAAACAAAAACAAACTACAACTTTGGAGGAAACAAGTTAAATACCTGGGATATGTAATATCCAAAGAAGGCAGAATATTAGATGAAGACAGAAAAACAGCAATATTACAAGCACCTAGACCAACTACCAAGAAGGAAATGATGTCCTTCCTGGGAACTACTAACTTTTGTCGCAGTTGGATACCGAATTATGCTTTGGAATCTGCTCCACTGACTAATTTGCTATTCAAAAAGCCGATGGCAGCACAGGATTTATTACAGTGGACACCAGAAGCAGAAGCTGCTTTCTGCAAGCTAAAACAACTGATAGCATCTTCCTTAGTTTTAGGATTACCAAACTATCATAAGCGATTTTTCCAAACTGTAGACTGTAAGCAAGGTTATATGACATCAGTGTTGACACAGCAGCATGGGGACAAACAATGCCCCATAGCTTACTATTCATCACAGTTAGACCCAGTGGCACGATCCTTGCCCCACTGTGTACAAGCAGTAGTTGCAGCTGCAATGGCAGTGCGGGCTTCAGCCTCAGTAGTGTTGTTCCGCCCTCTCACATTGAGAGTGCCTCATGCAGTCGCAATCATTTTACTGCAAGAAAAAGTAGCATATCTTTCTCCTGCTAGACATCTTTCCCGTATGACTATACTGTTGAGCCAACCTCATATGACAATTGAATGATGCGCAACTTTGAATCCGTCAACCTTGCTCCCAACCTCAGCAGATGGCAAACCACATTGCTGCCTGCAGGAGATTGAGCAAAAGACATTACCTAGACAAGACCTTACAGATGTACCCTTGGATGATGCCGAGGTGACATACTATGTGGATGGCTCATGCAGGAGGGGTCCTACAGGACGGACTCTAGTAGGGTATGCAGTCATTTCTGATACCGAGATTTTAGAAGCAAAATCTTTACCACACAACTTATCCGCACAAGCAGCAGAATTGATTGTCTTGACAAGGGCATGTACCTTAGCAGAAGGTAAGAAAGTGAATATTTTTACTGATAGTCAGTATGCTTTTTCTACTCTACATGTTTTTGCGCAGCAGTGGAAAAATAAAAGAATGATAACATCTACTGGTAAACCAATTAACCATGCACAATTCATTTTAGATTTATTAGACTCTATTCAGTTACCTCAAAAAGTAGCTATTTGCAAATGCGTAGCTCATACCAAGCAACAGGATAGAATTTCAAAAGGTAATGCGAGGGCTGATACAGCTGCAAAACAGGCAGCTTCAGCCTCAGAAGTTTTTCTTTTGAGTAAGGAATTACAACCCTCTGAGATTTTAGATTTAGAAATGTTAAAAACAATGCAGACACTTACTACAAATGTAGAAAAACAAAAGTGGATAAAGCGAGGAGCAATCCTTGAGAAGTGACTGTACATCTCCAAAGAAAAGAAACCAATTCTACCATCTAACTTGTTTAGATATGCAGCTTTGTTGAGCCATGGGCAGAGCCATGTCTCAACAGGGGGGATGGTACAGTTAGTGAATTGAGTGCTTACAACGTATGGATTTACTAATTATACAAAAAAGTTTTGTGCAGCATGCCATGTTTGTAACAAGCATCATGCACAAGGGGCATTGAAGCCTAAGCAAGGGAGTTTCCCTACACCACCGTATCCATTTCATACTATTTGTATGGATTTTATAGAACTGAACAAATGTGAAAATAAAAAGTATTGTCTTATCATTATAGATATGTTTTCCAAATGGGTGGAAGCTTTTCCAACTAAAAATCCAGATGCAGCTACTGTTGCAAAGGTCCTTGTTAAAGAAATTATACCTAGATTTGGCATACCAGAAAAGATTTATAGTGACAACGGTACACATTTCGTGAACCAAACAGTGCAACAACTTAGTCGTTATTTCGGGATATCGTTAAAAAACCACTGCGCATATCTCCCCCAATCTGCAGGATTAGTAGAGAGGCACAATGGGGTGTTGAAGAATAAGCTTAAGAAATTAATTAGTGAGACACAAAAGAACTGGGTGCACTGTTTGCCTCTAGCACTGTTGAGCATGAGAACTGTTCCAAATGCAAAGGGATTGACTCCTTTTGAAATTTTGTTTGGGAGGGCATATTATACACCTCAGTGGAAACTTCTCATGTCTGCAGAGCAAGAGGCTGACAGTTCACTTGCAGGGTATATGAGACGATTTTTGAATAACAAAGTTTTGCAGTTAAATTCTGTTTCAGATAAAGAGCAACTGAAATCGGAAGCAGCAGTAGCCCCAGGCACCTGGGTCTGGGTGAAGATTGTGAAGAAAAAGAACTGGAGTTCTCCGAAGTGGGAAGGGCCGTACTAGGTACTACTGTCGACACCCACTGCAGTCAAGATCGCGGAGCATGCATCCTGGATTCATTTGACACACTGTAAATTGGTTAAGAACTTTGAACTGGACAAAAACCTTGTTACTGTTGTACAATGAGAACAAAATGGCCAGGTATAGAGTGAATAGAGACATTGAGCAACCTCAGAAAACTTGCATGATCATTTTGATAGCTATGCTAATTACATTGTTCTTTTTGTTGTGGCCTCTCCTTTTTCCTGCCACAAAAGTTGAACCGATTAAACGTGATGGGCCAAACAGAGACTGTCATCCGAACTTTAACATTTATCAGGTGATTACACATGTGTATGCTGAGACTTTTAATGTTTCGAACTGCTGGGTCTGCACGGCCATACCAACAGCATATGGGGGTTTATTGATGGCTGCTATCCCCGTAGGGGTCAATGAGACCTGGGAAAATCTGTTTTTTGACACAGTAGCTATTAAAGCATATGATAAAGTAGCACTGTATTTGCCTGTGACACAAAAAGGAATTGTATGTTTTTACAAAAATGATACCATACAAGTGGGTTGGAGCAAGTGTACAATATAAATGTTATACAAAAGCAAATGATCTAGGTGGATCTTGTAGTACAGATTATAACTCATTTCTTAAATCTATGCATAAGACTCTTGATCAGATACAACTTAATCCTGTACTTTTTTAACAGTTATCTGTAATAGGAAAATGTTTCATGCAGGGCAGTCATTTCGTAACAAAGTAACAACTAAAGTAGAGGACTGTTATTTTGTGTGTGGTAAAAAAGCATATAAATGGTTACCTGAGAATTGGTCTGGCAGTTGTTTTTTGGGATACCTGGTCCCGGCCATACGACACACTGCAGTTTTACCTCAGGGAAGTATTCAAAATACCCAAGATGTAACCAAAAAGACTGTTAAAAAACCTGAGAATCCAGTGGGACAGATCGAGGCGGGCTGGAAAGACCATCATAGTGTGGGAACCAAACTTGCGCACATGGACTTGAGTGATGCTGTCATATCGTGGGCAGGCATATTACCTGCATATGGCACAGTTAAATCGATTTGAGAGCTGCGAAAACTGTCTAAACTTCTCGAAGTGATGAGTAATGCGACTTTTTCTGCTATTGAACTGATAACTGATGAACTGAATGCAATGAGAACTGTAGTGCTCCAAAACCGAATGGCTCTTGACTTCACCCTAGCGGCGAGGGGTGGGACATGCGCTTTAATCAAAGAAGAATGCTGTGCGTTTATTCCAGATCATCAGCACGAGATCAATGACCATCTTGAGGTAATTCAGCAAGTGTTGGCCATGACCAAACCAGGCCCAAACCCTCTGATGGACTTTTTCCAGAATTTATTTGGGGGGGTGGGGTTCCATCCTAATGAACATTTTGAATGCCATTGGGGTGGGATTACTCCTAATAGGAGTTTGTGTTTGTTGTGGAATCCCCTGCATGAAGAAATTAATCAAAGAATTTATAGACATATCAGTATCTGAGACTATGTATCAAAGTACTGAATTTAAAGAGCTGCTAGAATGTGAGACACTTTCATAAAAGTTTAAACTGAATGACTTTCTTAACTGCAAATCCTGATTGTAAGAGGTTAGGAAAAGAAGCAAACTGTTTATTCTTTTTGAAAATAGAATTAAAAAGTATTAACAGGAGGGAAAAGTTAGAAAAATATGTATTAATGTGTGTATGCTTAATGCTAATTAGTAGTTAGGAGAATTAACAGGTTTTTCATTCTATTTTACATGCACTGTGTTATATATAAATTGAGTTTCATATGAGACTGAAAAAGATGCTTTTTGAAACTGCAGTGTGCTTTCTGAAACTTGCAAGATGCCCTCTGACCTAGTAATTGCTAGCACAGCAATATTCATGTTTATGCCTTTCGGAAATGTACTTGAGAAGCAGGTGCTTATCTGCTAGGTCAGGAACGAATGAATGAACAATACTATATTCTGTAAATGTAATGATTCCAAACAATCAGCTCTGTTCGAAGCATGAGAACATGTACAGCTGCATAAGCTTAGAGATAATGTAGACAAAGGATTATTAGAGAAATGAACTGTTAGCTTTGTGCTTGAATAAGCCATAGTACCTTGAATGGCAACATAACACGTATCTAACTGGTGGTAATCAAGGCCATGTTGTTTTCCTTAGGAAGTTTCTCACAAAAATTGATAAATCAGCAGAAATTCATGAGACTAACGGTAAACAAGTGATGATGAAAAGACTGGTAATTTGTTACGTCAGCTTGATAGGCAATGTCTTATTAGAGAATGTATAAAAATGAAAGTATTTCCTGTTTCTGGTTAGACAAACTCGGTAATAGCATGTTTTTGTCTCCTTGCTGCAAGATTAAACTGTCTTAACCTGAACCTACCATGTTTTGATCATTTTTAAAGTATATTTTTCCTTTGACAAAGAGCGTCTAATTTTATGCAAGTAATCCTTGAGATAGTCAGATAACACACAGGATGTAAAACCAGTTATACCAACTTAAGACACAGAAAAATAGGGGGCGGGGGAAAAACACCTACAGCAGAGATCTGAAAAACTATACAGTGAAGCAAAAATAATAGTGCACAACTCTGATGTCAGCCAGCAATGATGTAAAATTAGTCAAACAACAATTACCAGTGCACAACTCTGAAGTGCCAGAAAAAATATACTCAGCTCTGTATATCTCCAGATAGCTTAAAGAGCACTCTGTCAGGACACATGAAAGCTCCAGCAATGATATGCAGGCTGTAGTACTAAGAGGGTCTAATTTTATGCAAGTAATACTTGATATAGTCAGATAACACACAGGATATAAAACCAGTTATACCGCCTAAGAAACAGAGAAATAGAGGGGGGGGGCACCTTCAGCAGAGATCTGAAAAAAAACTATACAGTGAAGCAAAAATAACAGTGCACAACTCTGATGTCAGCCAGCAATGATGTAAAATTAGTCAAACAACAATTACCAGTGCACAACTGTGAAGTGCCAGAAAAAATATACTCAGCTCTGTATATCTCCAGATAGCTTAAAGAGCACTCTGTCAGGACACAGGAAAGCTCCAGCAATGATATGCAGGCTGTTGTACTAAGAGGGTCTAATTTTATGCATGTAATCCTTGAGATAGTCAGATAACACACAGGATGTAAAACCAGTTATACCAACTTAAGACACAGAAAAATAGGGGGCGGGGGAAAAACACCTACAGCAGAGATCTGAAAAACTATACAGTGATGCAAAAATAAGAGTGCATAACTCTGAAGTCAGCTAGCAATGATATAAAATTAGTAAACAACAATTACCAGTACACAACTCTGAAGTGCCAGAAAAATATACTCAGCTCTGTATATCTCCAGATAGCTTGAAGAGCACTCTGTCAGTACACAGGAAGGCTCCAGCAATGATATGCAGGCTGTTATACTATAAGGGTCTAATTTTATGCAAGTAATCCTTGAGATAGTCAGAAAACACAGAGGGTGTAAAACCAGTTATACCAACTTAAGACACAGATAAATAGGGGGAGGGGGACACCTTCAGCAGAGATCTGAAAAACTATACAGTGAAGCAAAAATAACAGTGCACTACTCTGAAGTCAGCCAGCAATGATATAAAATTTGTCAAACAACAATGACCAGTACACAACTCTGAAGTGCCAGAAAAATATACTCAGCTCGGTATATCTCCAGATAGCATGAAGAGCCCTCTGTCAGGACAAAGGAAGGCTCAAGCAATGATATACAGGCTGTTATACTAAGAGGGTCTAAATGTATGCAAGTAATCTTTGAGATATTCAGATACCACAGAGGCACTTCAGAGTTGTGTACTGGTAATTGCTGTTTGACTAATTTTATATCATTGCTTGCTGACGTCAGAGTTGTGCACTGTTATTTTTGCTTCACTGTATATTTTTTCAGATCTCTGCTGAAGGTGTTTTTCCCCCCTCCCCCTATTTCTCTGTGTCGTAAGTTGGTATAACCAGTTTTACATTCTGTGTGTTATCTGACTATCTCAAGGATTACTTGCATAAAGTTAGACGCTCTTAGTATAGCAGCCTGCATATCATTGCTGGAGCCTACCTGTGTCCTGACCGAGTGCTTTTCAAGCTATCTGGAGATATACAGAGCTGAGTATATTTTTTCTGGCACTTCAGAGTTGTGCACTGGTAATTGTTGTTTGACTAATTTTATATCATTGCTGGCTGACTTCAGAGCCTTCATGTGTCCTGACAGAGTGCTCTTCAAGCTATTATTTTTGCTTCAGTGTATAGTTTTCAGATCTCTCCTGAAGGAGTCACCCCCCCTATTTTTCTGTGTCATACGTTGGTATAACTGGTTTTACATCCTCTGTTTTATCTGACCATCTTAAGGATTACTTGCATAAAATTAGACCCTCTTAGTATAACAGCCATCCTGTTGCATGACAGAGTGCTCTTCAAACTATCTGGAGTTATACTGAGGTGAATATATCTTTCTGGCACTTCACAGTTGTGTACAGGTAATTGTTGTTTGACTAATTTTATATCATTGCTGGCTGACTTCTGAATTGTGCACTGTTATTTGTGCTTCACTGTATAGTTTTTCAGATCTTTGCTGAAGGTGTCCCCCCCCCTATTACTCTGTGTCTTAGAGCCTCTTAGTATAACAGCCTGCATATCATTGCTGGAGCCTTCCGGTGTCCTTACAGAGTACTCTTCAATCTAGAGATATACAGATATACTAAGAGGGTCTAATTTTATGCAAGTAATCCTTGAGATGGTCAGATAACACAAAGGATGTAAAGCCAAATATACCAACGTATGACACAGAGAAATAGGAAGGGGGGGGGAACACCTTCAGCAGAGATCTGAAAAACTATACAGTGAAGCAAAAATAACAGGGCACAACTTGTCAGCCAGCACTGATATAAAATTAGTCAAACAACAACTAGCAGTGCACAACTCTGAAGTGCCAGAAAAAAATATACTCAGCTCTGTATATCTCCAGATAGCATGAAAAGCACTCTGTCAGGGCACAGGAAGGCTCCAGCAATGATATGCAGGCTGCTATACTAAGAGTGTCTAATTTTATGCAAGTAATCCTTGAGATAGTCAGATAACACACAGGATGTAAAACCAGTTATACCAACTTAAGACACAGAGAAATAGGGGGCAGGGAAAAAACACCTTCAGCAGAGATCTGAAAAACTATACAGTGAAGCAAAATAACAGTGCACAACTCTGAGGTCAGCAAGCAATGATATAAAATTAGTCAAACAACAACTACCAGGGCACAACTCTCAAGTGCCAGATAAATAAACTCAACTCTGTATATCTCCAGAGAGCTTGAATAGCACTCTGTCAGGACAAAGGAAGGCTCCAGCAATGATATGCAGGCTGTTATATTCAGTGTCTAATTTCATGCAAGTAATCCATGAGATAGTCAGATAACACACAGGATGTAAAACCAGATATACCAACTTAAGACACAGAGAAATGGGAGGGGGGACACCATCGGCACAGATTTGAAAAACTATACAGTGACGTAAAAATAACAGTGCACAACTCTGAAGCCAGTCAGCAATGATATAAAATTAGCAAACAAAAATTACCAGCACACAACTCTGAAGTGCCAGAAAAATATATTCAGCTCTCTATATCTCCAGATTGATTGAAGAGCACTCTGTCAGGACACAGGAAGGCTCCAGCAATGATATGCAGGCTGTTCTACTAAGAGGGTCTAATTTTAAGCAAGTAATCCTTGATACATTCAGATAATGCACAGGATGTAAAACCAGTTATACCAACTTAAGACACAGAGAAATAGGGGGTGGGGGAAAAACACCTTCAGCAGAGATCTGAAAACTATACAGTGAAGCATAAACAGTGCACAACTCTGAAGTCAGCCAGTAATGATATAAAACTAGTCAAAAAACAATTACCAGTGCACAACTCTGAAGGGCCAGAAAAATATACTCAGCTCTGTATATCTCCAGATAGCTTGAAGAGCACTCTGTCAGGACACAGGAAGGCTCCAGCAATGATATGCAGGCTGTTGTACTAAGAGGGTCTAATTTTATGCAAGTAATCCTTGAGATAGTCAGATAACACACAGGATTTAAAACCAGTTAAACCAATTTAAGACACAGAGAAATAGGGGGAGGGGGAAACACCTTCTGCAGAGATCTGAAAAACTATACAGTGAAGCAAAAATAAGAGTGCACAACTCTGAAGTCAACCAGCAGTGATATAAAATTAGTAAAACAATTACCAGTACACAACTCTGAAGTGCCAGTAAAATATACTCAGCTCTGTATATCTCCAGATAGCTTGAAGAGCACTCTGTCAGGACTCAGGAAGGCTCCAGCAATGATATGCAGGCTGTTTTACTAAGAGGGTCTAATTATAAGCAAGTAATCCTTAAGATAGTAAGAAAACACAGAGGATGTAAAGCCAGTTATACCAACTTAAGAAACAGAGAAATTGGGGGAGGGGGGAAAACACCTGCAGCAGAGATCTGAAAAACTATACAGTGAAGCAAATATAACAGTGCACAATTCAGAAGTCAGCCAGCAATTATATAAAATTAGTCAAACAAGAATTACCTGTACACAACTCTGAAGTGCCAGAAAAATATATTCACCTCTGTGTATCTCCAAATAGTTTGAAGAGCAGTCTGTCAGGACACAGGAAGGCTCCAGCAATGATATGCAAGCTGTTATACTAAGAGGGTCTAATTTTATGCAAGTCATCCTTGAGATGGTCAGATAACACAAAGGATGTAAAGCCAGTTTTACCAACTTAAGACACAGATAAATAGGGGGTGGGGGGAACGACACCTTCAGCAGAGATCTGAAAAACTATACAGTGAAGCAAAAATAACAGTGCACAACTCTGAAGTCAGCCAGCAATTATACAAAATTAGTCAAACAACAATTGCCAGTAAGCAACTCTGAAGTGCCAGGAAAACATACTCAGCTCTGTATATCTCCAAATAGCTTGAAGAGCACTCTGTCAGGACACAGGCAGGCTCCAGCAATGATATGCAGGCTGTTATACCAAAAGGGTCTAATTTATTGCTAGTAATCCTTGATAGTCAGATAACACAGGATGTAAAACTAGTTTTATCAACTTAAGACACAGAGAAATAGGGGGGGGGAACACCTTCAGCAGAGATCTGAAAAACTATACAGTGAAGCAAAAATAACAGTGCACAACTCTGAAGTCAGCCAGCAATGATAGAACATTAGTCAAACAACAGTTACTAGTACACAACTCTGGAGTGCCAGAAAAAATATACTCAGCTCTGTATATCTCCAGATAGCTTAAAGAGCACTTTGTCAGGACACAGGAAGGCTCCAGCAATGATATGCAGGCTGTTATACTAAGAGGGTCTACTTTTATGCAAGTAATCCTTGAGATAGTCAGATAATACACAGGATGTTAAACCGGTTATACCAACTTATGACACAGAGAAATAGGTGGACGGAGGAAAATCACCTTCAGAATAGATCTGAAAAACTATACAGTGTAGCAAAAATAACAGTGCACAACTCTGAAGTCAGCCTGCAATGATATAAAATTAGTCAAACAACAATTACCAGTACACAACTCTGAAGTGCCAGAAAAATATACTCAGCTCTGTATATCTCCAGATAGCTTGAATATCACTCTGTCAGGACACAAGAAGGCTCCAGCAATGATATGCAGGCTGTTATACTAAGAGTGTCTAATTTTATGCCAGTAATCCTTGAGATAGTCAGATAACACACAGGATGTAAATCCAGTTATACCTATTTAAGACACAGAGAAATAGGGTTTGGGGGGAAAAACACCTTCAGCAGAGATCTGAAAAACTATACAGTGAAACAAAAATAACAGTGCACAACTCTGAAGTCAGCCAGCAATAATGTAAAATTAGTAAAACATCAATTACCTGTACACAACTCTGAAGTGCCAGAAAAATATATTGAGCTCTGTATATCTCCGGATAGCTTGAAGAGCACTCTGTCAAGACACATGAAGGGTCCAGCAATGATATGCAGGCTGCTGTACTAATGGGGTCTAATTTTATGCAAGTAATCCTTGAGATAGTCAGATAACACACAGGATGTTAAACAAGTTATACCAACTTAAACCACAGAGGAAAAAGAGGGAGTGGGGAAAAACACCTTCAGCAGAGATCTGAAAAAAAACTATGCAGTGAAGCAAAAACAACAGTGCACAACTCTGAAGTCAGCCAGCAATGATGTAAAAAATTAGTCAAACAACAATTACCAGTACACAACTCTGAAGTGCCAGAAAAATATACTCAGCTTTGTATATCTCCAGTTAGCTTGCAGAGCAGGCTGTCAGGACTCAGGAAGGCCCCAGCAATGATATGCAGGCTGTTATACTAAGAGGGACTAATTTTATGCAAGTAATCTTCTAAATAGTCAGATAACACACAGGGCGTAAAACCAGTTATTCCAATTTAAGACAGAGAGAAATAGGGGGAGGGGGGAAAAACACCATCAGCAGAGATCTGAAAACTATACAGTGAATCAAAAATAACAGTGCACAACTCTGAAGTCAGCCAGCAATTATATACAATTAGTAAAACATCAATTACCAGTACACAACTCGGAAGTGCCATAAAAATATACTCAGCTCTGTATATCTCCAGATAGCTTGAAGAGCACTCTGTCAGGACAGAGATGCAGGCTGTTATTCTAAGACGGTCTAATTTTATGCAAGTAATCCTTGAGATAGTCAGATACACAGGAAGTAAAACAAGTTATACCAACTTAAGACACAGAGAAATAGGGGGAGGGAGGAAACACACCATCAGAAGAGATATGAAAAACTATATAGTGAAGCAAAAATAACAGTGCACAACTCTGAAGTCAGCGAGCACTGATATATAATTAGTCAAACAACAATTACCAGTACACAACTCTGAAGTGCAAGAAAAATATACTCAGCTCTGTATATCTCCAGATAGCTTTAATATCACTCTGTCAGGACACAAGAAGGCTCAGGCAATGATATGCAAGCTGTTTTACTAAGAGGGTCTAATTTTAGGCAAGTAATCCTTGAGCTAGTCAGATAACACACATTATTTAAAACCAGTTATTCCAACTTAAGACACAGAGAAATAGGGGGAGGGGGAAAACACATTAAGCAGTGATCTGAAAAACTATACAGTGAAGCAAAAATAACAGTGCACATCTCTGAAGTCAGCCAGCAGTGATATAAAATTAGTCAAGCAATTACCAGTACACAACTCTGAAGTGCCAGAAAAATATACTCAGCTCTGTATATCTCCAGATAGCTTGACGAGCACTCTGTCAGGACACAGAAAGGCTCCAGCAATGAAATGCAGGCTGTTATACTAAGAGTGTGTAATTTTATGCAAGTAATCTTGAGATAGTCAGATCACACACAGGATGTAAAACAAGTTATACCAACTTAAGATAGAGAGAAATAGGTGGAGGGTGGAAAAACATCCTCAGCAGAAATCTGAAAAACTATACAATAAAGCAAAAATAACAGTGCACAACTCTGAAGTCAGCCAGCAATGATATTAAATTAGGCAAACAACAGTTATCAGTGCACAACTCTGAAGTGCCAGAAAAATATACTCAGCTCTGTATATCTCCAGACATCTTTAAGGGCCCTCTGTCAGGACACAGGAAGGCTCTAGCAATGATATGCAGGCTGTTACACTAAGAGGGTCTAATTTTATGCAAGTAATCCTTGAGATAGTCAGATAACACACATTATGTAAAACCAGTTATACCAACTTAAGACAAAGAGAAATAGGGGGAGGGGGAAAACACCTTCAGCAGAGATCTGAAAGACTATATAGTGAAGCAAAAATAACAGTGCACAACTCTGAAGTCAACCAGCAATGATATAAAATTAGTCAAACAACAATTACTAGTACACAACTCTGAAGTTCCAGAAAAATATACTCAGCTCTGTATATCTCCAGATAGCTTGAAGAGCACTCTGTCAGGACACAAGAAGGATCCAGCAATCATATGCAGTCTGTTATACTAAGAGGGTTTAATTTTATGCAAGTAATCCTTGAGATAGTCAGATAACACACAGGATGTATAACCAGTTATACCAACTTAAGACACAGAGAAATAGGGGTGGGCGGAAAACACTTTCAGCAGACATCTGAAAAACTATACAGTGAAGCAAAAATAGTGCACAACTCTGAAGTCAGCCTGCAACGATATAAAATTAGTCAAACAACAATTACCAGTACACAACTCTGAAGTTCCAGAAAAAATATACTCAGCTCTGTATATCTCCATATAGCCTGAAGAGCAGTCTGCACAACACAGGAAGGCTCCAGCAATGATATGCAGGCTGTTATACTAAGAGGTTCTAATTTTATGCAAGTAATCCTTGAAATAGTCAGATAACACACAGGATGTAAAACCAGTTATACCAACTTAAGACATAGAGAAATAGGTGGGGGGGGAACACCTTCAGCAACTATACAGTGAAGCAAAATAACAGTGCACTCCTCTGAAGTCAGCCAGCAATAATATAAAATTAGTCAAACAACAATTACCAGTACACAACTCTGAAGTGCCAGAAAAGTATACTCAGCTCTGTATATCTCCAGATAGCTTGAAGAGCCCTCACAGGAAGGCTCCAGCAATGATATACAGGCTGTTATACTAAGAGAGTCAAATTTTACACAAGTAATCATTGAGATAGTCAGATAACACACAGGATGTAAAACAAGTTATACAAACTTAAGACACAGAGAAATAGGGGTAGGGGGGAAAACACATTCAGCAGAGATCTGAAAAACTATACAGTGAAGCAAAAATAACAGTGCACAACTCTGAAATCAGCCAGCAATGATATACATTTAGTCAAACATCAATTACCAGTACACAACTCTGAAGTGCCAGAAAAATATACTCAGCTCTGTATCTCCAGATAGCTTGAAGAGCACTCTGTCAGGACACAGAAAGGCTCCAGCAATGATACGCAGACTGTTATACTAAGAGGGTCTAATTTTATGCAAGTAATCCTTGAGATAGTCAGATAACACACATTATGTAAAACCAGTTATACCAACGTAAGACAGAGAAATAGGGGGAGGGGGAAAACACTTACAGCAGAGATCTGAAAAACTTTACAGTGAAGCAAAAGTAACAGTGCAAAACTCTGAAGTCAGCCAGCAATGATATAAAATTAGTCAAACAACAATTACCAGTACACAACTCTGAAGTGCCAGAAAAATATACTCAGCTCTGTATATCTCCAGATAGCTTGAAGAGCACTCTGTCAGGACACAGGAAGGCTCCAGCAATGATATGCAGGCTGTTATACTAAGAGGGTCTAATTTTATGCAAGTAATCCTTGAGATAGTCAGATAGCACACAGGATGTAAAACCAGTTATGCCAATTTAAGACACAGAGAAATAGGAGTGGGTGGAAACACTTTCAGCAGAGATCTGAAAAACTATACAGTGAAACAAAAATAGTGCACAACTCTGAAGTCAGCCAGCAATGGTATAAAATTAGTCAAACAACAATTACCAGTACACAACTCTGAAGTGTCAGAAAAAATATACTCAGCTCTGTATATCTCCAGATAGCTTGAAGAGCAGTCTGTCACAACACAGGAAGGCTCCAGCAATGATATGCAGGCTGTTATACTAAGAGATTCTAATTTTATGCAAGTAATCCTTGAAATAGATAACACACAGCATGTAAAACCAGTTATACCAACTTAAGACACAGAGAAATAGGGGTAGGGGGGGAAAACACATTCAGCAGAGATCTGAAAAACTATACAGTGAAGCAAAAATAACAGTGCACAACTCTGAAGTCAGCCAGCAATGATATAAAATTAATCAAACAACAATTACTAGTACACAACTCTGAAGTGCCAGAAAAAATATACTCAGCTCTGTATATCTCCAGATAGCTTGAAGAGCACTCTGTCAGGACACAGGCAGGCTCCAGCAATGATATCCAGGCTGTTATGCTAAGAGGGTCTAATTTTATGCAAGTAATCCTTGAGATAGTCAGATAACACACAGGATGTAAAATCAGTTATACCACCTTAAGACACAGAGAAATACGGCGTGGGGGGAAAAACACCTTCAGCAGAGATCTGAAAACTATACAGTGAAGCAAAAATAATAGAGCACAACTCTGAAGTCAGCCAGCAATGATATAAAATTAGTCAAACAACAATTACTAGTACACAACTCTGAATTTCCAGAAAAAATATACTCAGTTCTATATATCTCCAGATAGCTTGAAGAACACTCTGTCAGGTCACAGGATGGGTCCAGCAATGATATGTAGGCTGTTTTACTAAGAGGGTCTAATTTTATTAAAGTAATCCTTGAGATAGTCAGATAACACACAGGATGTATAGCAAGTGATACCAACTTAAGACACAGAGAAATGGGGGGGTTTGGAAAAACACCTTCAGCAGAGATCTGAAAAACTATGCAGTGAAGCAAAAATAACAGTGCACAACTTTGAAGTCAGCCAGCAATGGTATAAAATTAGTCAAACAACAATTACCAGTTATATTATATATATAGTGAATTTACAACTGGTTTAACCTGCACAGAAACAAACCTGTGTAATATTATTATCCAAATGGTAGTTTTGACCAAGACTTTCAAGGCTATTTATGACTGGCCTGTACAGTGTCACCAAATATATATGCAAGTACTTTAAGAGCTTAAATATGCTTCACAAATATCAGCCACAAAGATAGGTTTTAATATATTTAATAATAAAAGAACAAGACAATACTCCAACAACACAGTAACTACAGAGTTCAAAATCACAGGAAATATTTTAAAACAACATTGCAGGACGTCTCAAATAAATACAGAAACCATCTAAACTAATCTTTACCTCTCAGACCTTTATAGAACTTGGAAGTTATAAAACAATGAAGAGCTTTTACAATTGAAACCTTGCTCATAAAACAATGAAATCTTTTACAATTGAAACCTTGCAATTATTTCAGTTCATCGAGACAATATAAAAAGTTCTAGCTCTAGACATGTCTGCTATTGAACTAAAACTGAGAAATAACACAATTGTAAAACACTTTAATTTTAACTTATTTTCTAGCAATTTTTCAAGTTAACTCTGAATGTTCCATCTATTATTAAAACATACATTTGCACAGGTATATAATGTATATACATTTCTGTTCTTTACCAATAGGGTACACTGTGGACACATACTTGAAGCTCAGTACTGTGCAAGCCCTGTTCAACACACACCAGTAGTTTAATGTACACATAACATATAGTTCTCTTACATTTGTAAGACAAGCATATGAATGATTTTGATATTCACAAATGACATATTGTTTACAAAATTCCAGATAGATGGGCTGGCAGTATTTTGTTCTGTTACATTTCTATAAAAATCATATTAATATTCACAAATGACATAGAATTATTTACAAAATTCAAGCTAGCTGGGGTGATAGCATTTTGGTTTGTCATAGCACTGTTGAAACAGCAGATTGTGAGTGAGATTAGAATGCACTGGTGAGACTGCTAATTGGTGAGAGGAAAATGCACTTATGAGATGAGAGATTAGAATGCACCCGTGAGACTGCAGATGGTGGGTAAGAGGAGAATCCACTTGTGAGACTGCAGATGGTGGGTAAGCGGAGAATCCACTTGTGAGACTGCAGATGGTGGGTGACAGCAGAATGCAATGGTGATAGCGCAGATAGTGGGTGAGAACAGAATGCACTAGTGAGACTGCAGATTGTGGCTGAGAAGAGAATGCAATAGTGAGACTGCAGATAGAGAGTGCAAAGAGAATCTGTTGGTGAGACTACAGATGGTGGGTGAGAGCAAAATGTCTTGCTGAGACTGCAGATGGTTGGTGAGAGGAAACTGCACTGTTGAAACTGCAGATGGTGGGGAGGAGAATTTGCTTGGTAGACTGCTGATGGTGGATGAGAGATAAATGCAGATGTGAGACTGCAGATGGTGGGTAAGAAGAGAAGGCACTGGTGAGACTGCAGATGGTGGAATAGAGGAGAATGCACTCATCAGAATGATGATGCTGGGTGAGAGGAGAGTGCACTGGTGAGATTACTGATGGTGGGTGAGAGGAGAATGCATTGGTGATACTGTAGATGATGGGTGAGGAGAGAAGAGAATGCACTGGTGAGACTACAGATGGAAGATGGGATAAGAAAGCACTGCTGAGCCTGTTGATGGTGGATGAAAGGGTGAGACTGGAGATGGGTGAGAGGAGATTGCACTGGTGAGGCTGATGTTGCTGGGTGAGAGGAGAGTGCACTGGTGAGATTACTGATGGTGGGTGAGAGGAGAATGCTCTGGTGAGACTGCATATGATGGGTGAGGAGAGAAGATAAAGCACTGGTGAGACTGCAGATGGTGGGTAGAAGGAGAATGTGCTGGTGCGACAGTAGCTGGTGAGTAACAGGAGAAAGCAGTTGTGATACTGCAGATGGGTGAGAGGAGAATGTGCTGGTGAGACTGCAGATGGTGGGTCAGAGGCAAATGTGCTGGTGAGACTACAGATTCTGGCTGAGAGGAGAATGTGAGACTGCAGACAGTAGATCAGAAGAGAAGGCAGTGATGAGACTGGAGATGGTTGGTGAGAGGAGACTATGTAGGTGAGACTGCAGATAGTGGGTTAGAAGAAAATGTGCTGGTGAGACTGCAGATGGGCAAAAAGAACATGCAGTAGTGAGACTGCAGATTGTGGGTGAGAGGAAAATACCCTGGTGAGAATGCAGATGGTGGGTGAGACTAGTATCTGCTGGTGAGACTGCTGATGGTGGCTGAGAGGAGAATGCACTTATGAGACTGTTGGTGGGTGAGAAGAAAATGCCCTGCTGAGACTGTAGGTGGTGGGTGACAAGAGAATGCGCTGGTGAGACTGCAGATGATGGGTAAGAGGAAAATGCACTCATGAGACTGCTGATGGTAGGTGTGAGGAGAATGTACTTATGAGACTCCAGATGGTGGGTGAAAAGAGAATATGCTAGTGAGATTGCAGATGGTGGATGAGAGGAGATTGCATTGGTGACACTGCTGATGATGAGTGAGAAGAGAATGAACTGGTGAGACTGCAGATGAGGGGTAAGAGGAGAATGCATTGGTGAGACTGCAAGAAGGTGGGTGACAGGAGAATATGCTGGTGAGACTGCAGATGGTGGGTGAGAGGAGAATGCACTGGTGATACTGCAGATGCTGGGTGAGAGGAGAATGTGCTTCTGAGACTGCAGATGGTGGGTGAGAGGTGAATGTGCTGGTAAGACTGCTGATTGCGAATGAGAGGAGATTGCACTGGTGAGACTGCGGATGGTGAGTGAAAAGAGAGTGAACTG
This sequence comes from Protopterus annectens, assembly GCF_019279795.1. Taxonomy (NCBI): domain Eukaryota; kingdom Metazoa; phylum Chordata; order Ceratodontiformes; family Protopteridae; genus Protopterus; species Protopterus annectens. The sequence goes on from NC_056743.1 coordinate 375,972,846, forward strand.
GTGAGACTGCAAATGGGGGGGTAAGAGAAGAATGCACTGGTGAGACTACAGATGGGTTAGAGGAGAATGTACTGGTGATACTGCAGATGGGTGAGATGGTAATGCACTTGTGAGACTGCAGATTATTGAGAGACGAAAGTACTGCTGTCACTGCAGCTGGTGGGTAATAGCAGAATGTGCTGGTGAGACTCCAAATGGTGGATGAGAGGAGAATGCACTGTGAGACTGCAGATGGCGGATGAGAGCAGAATGCACTCATGAGACTACTGATGGTGGGTAAAAAGGAAACTTGCAGTGAAAAGATGGCGGTTGACAGGTGAATGCGTTGGTGAGATTGCAAATGATGGATGAGAGGACAATGCACTGCTGAGACTCATGATGGAGGATGAGAAAAGAATGCACTTGTGAGACTGCAGATGTTGGATGAGAGGAGAATGCACTGGTGAGACTGCAGATGGTAGGTGAGAGGAGAATGTGCTGGTGAGACTGAAGATGGTGGATGACAGGTGAAGGTGTTTGTGAGACTGCAGATGGTGGATATGAGGAGAATGTGCTGGTGAGACTCATGGTGAGTGAGAGGAGAATGCACTGGTGAGATTACTGATGGTGCATGTGAGGAAAATGTGCTGGTGAGGCTGCAGATGGTGGATGAGAGGAGAATGTGATGGTGAGACTGCAGATTGTAGGTAAGAGGAAAATGCCCTGATGATACTGCGGATGGTGGGTGAGAAGAGAATGCACTGGTAAGACTGCAAATGGTTCATGAGAAGAGAAGGCACTTGTGAGCATGCTAATAGTGGGGGAGAGGAGAATGCACTTATAAGACTGTTGGTGGGAGAAAGAGAATCATGGTTGAGACTGCAGATGGTGGTTAAGAGGAGAATGCATTGGTGAGACTGCAAGAAGGTGGGTGCAAGGAGAATATGCTGGTGAGACTGCAGATGCTGGGTGAGAGGAGAATGTGCTTGTGAGACTGCAGATGGTGGGTTAGAGGAGAATGTACTGGTGATACTACAGATGGGTGAGATGGTAATGCACTTGTGAGACTGCAGATGGGTGAGAGAAGAAAGTACTGCTGTCACTGCAGGTGGTGAGTAAGAGCAGATTGTGCTGGTGAGATTCTAGATGGTGGATGATTGGAGAATGCACTGGTGAGACTACAGATGGTGGATGAGAGCAGAATGCACTTATGAGAGTACTGATGGTGGGTAAGAAGGGAAATTGTGGTGAGACTGCAGATGGTGGTTGACAGGTGAATGTGTTGGTGAGAATGCAAAGGGTTGATGAGAGGACAATGCACTGTTGACAATCATGATTGCGGATGAGAAAATAATGCACTGGTGATACTGCAGATGGTGGGTGAGAGGAGAATGTGCTGGAAAGACTCCAGATGATGGGTGAGAGGATAATGCACTGGTGAGACTGGTGATTGTGGGTGAGAATGGAATGTGCTGGTGAGACTGAAGATGGTGGATGACATGTTAAGGTATCCGTGAGACTGCAGTTGGTGGATGAGAGGACAATGCACTGTTAGGACTCATGATTGCAGATAAGAAAAGAATGCACTGGTGAGACTGCAGATGGTGGGTGAAAAGAGAAACTGCTGGTGAGACTGCAGATGGTGGGAAAGTGGAGAAAGCATTGGTGAGAGTGCAAATGGTGGGTGAGATGAAAATGTGCTAGAGAGATTGCAGATGGTGGATGAGAGGACAATGCACTAATGAGACTCATGATGGCGGATGAGAAAAGAATGCACTGGTGAGACTGCAGATGGTGAATGAGAAGAGAATCTGCTGGTGAGACTGAAAATGGTGGGAAAGAGGAGAAAGAATGGGTGACAATGCAAATGGTGCGGTGAGAGGAGAATGTGCTGGAGAGACTGCAGATGGTGGGTGAGAGAGGAATGAGAGGAAACTGCAAATGCTGGGTGAGAGGAGAATGGGTTGGTGAGACTGCAGGTGTTGGAAGAGAGGAGAATGCACTGGTGAGACTGCAGATGGTAGTTGAGAGGAGAATGCACTGGTGAGACTGCAGATGGTGGGTGAGAAGATAATGCACTGAAGACACTGCTGATGGAGAGTGAGAAGAGAATGCACTGATGAGACTGCTGATGGTGACTGAGAAGGGAATGTGCTGGTGAGACTGAAGATGGTGAATGACAGGTGATGGGATGGTGCCCGTGAGACTGCAGATGGTGGATGAGAGGAAAATGTGCTGGTGAGATTACTGATGGTGCATGTGAGGAGAATGTGCCAGTGAGACTTCAGATGGTGGGCGAGAGGAGAATGCACTGGTGATACTACTGATAGTGGATGAGAGAAAAGTCCACTAGTGAGACTGCAGAAGGCACTGGTGAGACTGCAGATTGTAAGTAAGAGGAGAATGTGCAGGTGAGATTGCAGATGGAGAGTATGAGGAGCATGTACTGGTGAGGCTGCAGATGGCAGATGAGAGGAGAATGTGCTGGTGAGACTGCAGATTGTAGGTAAGAGGAAAATGCGCTGGTGATATTGCAGATGGTGGGTGAGAAGAGAATGCACTGCTGAGACTGCATATGATGCGTGAGAAGAGAATGCACTAGTGAGATTGCTAATAATGGGGGAGAGGAGAATGCACTTATGAGAATGTTGGTGGGAGAGAAGAGAATGCACGGTTGAGACTGCAAATGGTAGGTAAGAGGAGAATGCATTGGTGAGATTGCAAGAAGATGGTTGAGAGGAGAATATGCTGATGAGACTGCAGATGGCGGATGAGAAGGGAATGCACTGGTGAGACTGCAGATGGGTACAAGGAGCATGTACTGGTGAGGCTGCAGATGCTGGATAAGAGGAGAATGTGCTGGTGAAACTGCAGATGGTGTGTGAGAGGAAAATGTACTGGTGAGACTGCAGAGAGTGGGTGAGAAGAGACTGTGCATGTGAGGCTGCAGATGGTGGGTTAGAGGAGAATGCACTGGTGAGACTGCTGATGGGTGAGAGGAGAACGTGTTGGGGAGTCTGCAGATGGTGGATGAGATGAAAATGTGCTGGTGAGACTGCAGATGGTGAGAGAGGACGATGTTCTGGTGAGGCTGCTGTTGATGGGTGAGAAAAGGTACTGGTGAGACAGCAGATGCTGGGTGAGAAGAGAAGATACTGGTGAGTCTGCAGACAGTGGGTAAGATGAGAATGCACTGGTGAGACTGCTGATGGATGAGAGGAGGATGCACCTGTAAGACTGCAGATGGTGGATGAGAAGAGAATGCATTGGTGAGACTGCACATGATCAGTAAGGGAAAAATGCATCAGTGAGACTGCTGATGGTGTGTCATAGGACATAGCACTGATGTCAATTCTGATGCCTGGTGAGAGGAGAATGTGCAGGGAGACTGCAGATAGTCAGGGAGGAGAATGTGCTGGTGAAACTGCTGCTGCTGGTGGATGAGAGAAGAATGCACTGGTGAGACTGCAGATGGTGGGTGAGGAGAGAATGCAAAGGTGAGACTGTAGATAGTAGGTGAAAGGAGAATGTGCTGGTGAGACTGCTAATAGTGAGGGAGAGAAGAATGCATTTATGAGACTGTTGATGGTGGGTGAGAAGAGAATGCATTGGTGAGACTGCACATGGTAGATAACAGGAGAATGCACTGGTGAGCCTGCAGACTGTGGGTGAAAGGAGATGGCTGGTGATACTACACATTGTGGGTTAAGAAAATGCACTGGCGAGACTGCTGATGGTGGATTTGAGTAGAATGCACTGGTGAGGCTGCCAATGGTGGGTAAAAGGAGAGAGCACTGCTAAGTCTGCTGATGGTGGGTGACAGGAGAATGCACTGGTCAGACTGATGCTGGTGGGTAAGAGGAGAATGCTCTGGTCAGACTGATGCTGATGGGTAAGAAGAGAATGTGCAGGTGAGACTGCAGATTATGCATGAGATTAGAATCCACTGGTGAGACTGCTTATGGTGGATGAGAGAAGGATGCACCTATGAGACTGTAGATGGTGGGTGAGAAGAGACTGCACATGGTGGGTGAGAGGTGAATGCACCTATGACACTGTTGATGGTGGGTACGTGGAGAATGCACTGGAGGGACTGCTGATGGTGGGTGAGAGGAGAATATGCTGGTGCGACTGCAGATGGTGGGTGAGAGAAGAATATGCTGTTTAGACGGCAGATGGTGGGTGACAGGAGAATGTTCTGGTGAGATTGAAGATGGTGGGTATAAGGAGCACATGCTGATGAGACTGAAAATGGTGGATGAGAGGAGACTGTCCTGGTGAGAATGCAGATGGTAGGTAATATGAGAATACACTAATGAGATTGTTGATTGTGGTTGAGAGAGGAATGCTCTGGTGACACTGCTGATGGTGAGTGACAGGAAACTGCACTGCTGAGACTGCAGATGGAGAGGAGAATCTGTCGAGGAGACTGCTGATGGTGGATGAGAGAAGAATTCACAGGTGAGTCTACACATGGTGGGAGGGAAGAGAATGCATTGGTGAGACTGCTAATAGTGGGGGAGAGGAGAATGCACTCATGAGACTGTTGGTGGGTGAGAAGAGAATGCATGGTTGAGACTGCAGATGGTTGGTGAGAAGAGAATGCACTGGTGGGACTGCTAATAGTGGGGTAGAGGGGAATGCACTCATGAGACTGTTGTTGGGTGAGAAGAGAATGCATGGTTGAAACTGCAGATAGTGGGTAAGAGGAGAATTCATTGGTGAGACTGCAAGAAGGTGGGTGAGAAGAGAATATGCTGGTGTTACTGCAGATGGTGGGTGTGAGGTGAATGCACTGGTGAGACTGAAGATTGTGGGTATGAGGAGCATGTACTGGTGAGGCTGCAGATGCTGGATAAAAGGAGAATGTGCTGGTGAGACAGCAGATATTGAGTGAGAGGAGAATGCACTAGTGAGACTGATGGTAGTTGAGAGGGCAATGTGCCAGTGAGACTGCAGATGGTGGGAGAGGGGAGAATACAATAGTGAAGCTGCTGTTGCTGGATGAGAGGAGAATGTGCTGGTGAGACTGCCATTGGTAGAAAGAGGAGAATGCAAGGGTGAGACTGCAGATGCTGGGCGAAAAGTTTATGTGCTGGTGAGGATGCAGATTTTGGGTAAGAGGAAAATGCACTGGTGACACTGCTGATGCTGGGTGAGAGGGCAGTATGTTGGGGAGAATGCTGATAGTGGGTGACAGGAAAATGTGTTGGTCAGACTGCTGATGGTTTTGTGAGAGAAAGCACTGGGGAGAATGCAGATCCTAGATGAGAAGAGAAGGTACTGGTGAGTCTGCAGACAGTGGGTGAGAGGGGAATGTGCTGTTGGAATGCTAATGATGAGTGACAGGATAATGCACTTAAGAGACTGTTGATGGTTGGTGAGAAGAAACTGTGCATGGTGGTTGAGAGGAGAATGCACTGGTGAGACTTCTGATGGTGGATGAGAGGTGAATGTGCTGGTGAGACTGCAGATGATCAGTAAGGGGAAATGCATTGGTGAGACTGCTGATGGTGGATGAGAGGTGAATGTGCTGGTGAGACTGCAGATGATCAGTAAGGGGAAATGTATTGGTGAGACTGCTGATAGTAGATGAGAGGTGAATGTGCTGGTGAGACTGCAGATGATCAGTAAGGGGAAATGCATTGGTGAGACTGCTGATGGTGGATGAGAGGTAAATGTGCTGGTGAGACTGCAGATGATCAGTAAGGGAAAATGCATTGGTAAGACTGCTGATGGTGTGTAATAGGAGAAAGCACTGGTGTCAGTGCTGATGGCTGGTGAGAACAGAATGTGCTGGGGAGACTGGAGATGGTCAGAGAGCAGAATGTGCTGGTGAAACTGCTGATGGTGGATGAGAGAAGAATGCACTGATGAGACTGATGATTGTGGGTGAAAGGAGAATGCACTGGTGAGACTGCTAATGGTGTGGGAGAGGAGAATGCAATGAAATGGTTGATGGTGGGTGAGAGAAGAATGCACTGGTGAGAATGCAGATGATAGACAACTGGAGAATGCCCTGATGAGCCTGCAGATTGTGGGTGAAAAGAGAATGTGCTGGTTGTGGGTTACAGGAGAATGCACTGGTTCATAGGTAGTTACTAGGCCTATACAAGTCTAGCCAAAAAAGGTACCCTGGCTTTCGCCACCCAAGAAAATTATTTTCCTGTGTCCCTGTTGAGCAGAGAGACAGAGGTGATCCCCAGGGTAAATTTCCTATTTCCCATCCAGTCATCAAGATTTTTCTTGAAGATTACTAATGAGAAGCTTTGTTTGATATAGATAGGTAGTTTGTTCCAGCATGTTCTGTTTATTGTGGTGACAAGGTTTAGGTCCCTAGAGCTTGTAGCTCAGACAGGTTGGGATTTCTTTAAGTGGAGCATGTCCAACAGCTCTGGGTTTGACATAGCCTTGTATGTTAGGCAGAGATCGCCTCCGAGTATGCAATATGCAAAGAAGTAAAGCTTGAGTTTTTTGAGACAGTCTGCGTAGGGCATCTGTTTGAGGCTGGTAATCCTCTTTGTGAGGTATTTCGGTGGCATTTCCAGTTGTTTGAGGCTGGTAATCCTCTTTGTGAGGTATTTCTGTGGCCTTTCCAGTTGTTGTAGATGTCTTGTGAAGTATATAACAAAGGGGCATTGTACTCTATGATAGTTCTAATGAGTGACAAGTACAGGGAACAATGACCTCTTTTTTCCTGGATGGGAATCCTTTTGTGATGAGGTGTGCCATGTAGAAGGATTTCCTGACTACTGTGGTGATGTCATTATCAAAGGAGAGACTACTGTCCACCTGTGTCCCAAGGTCTCTTATCACACTTTTGGTGTTAGGTAGACTACCATCTATGTGGTAGTTCATGAGTGCAGAGTTTTTATCAAAGGGGATGACAATGCACTTTTTGGCATTGAGCTTGAGGCCATGGCTTTGACACCAGGCATCTGTCTTAGTGAGGACCTTTTGTAGGATGTACACATCGTTAGGAGTTTCAATTTATGGCTCCTAGTTTGCAGTCATCTGCAAACTTCATTAGCCAAAGACCTTCTGTGTTAGCCTGTACTTCAGAAAAGTAGATACCCAACAACTGGTCTGAAGCCCAAGTGCTTCAACCAAAGGCTTAGAATAACAAGTTATAATTTAATCAGGCTACTAACAAGCAGTAATAAATGCAGCAGAATAAATGCAATAAAGTAGGAAAAAAACACAAATAGAGTAAAAGCAGATGAATTAAGTGCATTTTTAATATAACAACAGAAAATGAGCAAACTGATTTAAACTAATTACCCAATTAACCAGTAAACAAACTCAAAACTCAGCCCTGTTCCAGCAGTCTTCAATCAGAGAAGTTCTTAACTGCACACTCCTGCCACTAGGGTGTAGGGGAACCTTCTCCAAAAAAAGATGGCCTGGAGTAGTGCTCAAGTTATACAAACAAAACTAGATTCAGCATACCTGAATCTAGTCTATGCTACAACAAAAAGGCACACCAATTTCAGAAAAAAACAGTTCAAATAATGAGGCACAGTAATCCTTTAACCAGAAATTCCCAGCTCAGAAGGGCAGAATCTAATTTCTCTTCCCACAAGAATGCAGACCACAAACCTTCTTAATGTAAAATAACTGGCCTGAAGCCCAAGTGCTAAAACCAGAACTAATACACTTTTAGAATAACAGACACTGAGCCTTCAATAAGTAATACCCTATTTAGAAGGATGTAAGCTACCTGTCCTGCCACAACAGTGCAGACCACAAACCTTCTTAATGTAAAGCAACTGGTCTGAAGCCCAATTGCTTAAACCGAAAGGCTTAGAATAACAGTTACTATTTAATCAGGCTACTACCAACCAGTAATAAATGCAGCAGAATAATACAATTGAGTACTTTAAAGAAGAAACAAAAGCAAAATAAAGTGCATTTTTTTAGTAAAGTGCAAGGAAAGAGGAAGGAGGATCAGAATAAAAATTCAAGGTTAAGAACCTAACTGGGTTGGACTTCTCAAATGTTCTCTCTGCATTAAGTAGAGTGAACACCAGACTGAGAGGGGTGTCCCAGATCAAATTTAGAGTACGGGCGGGCAACTGCAAAGCCACCAACTATAACAACTCTACAACAATAGGGTTGGAGGGAGGGGAAAAAACAGTTTCAGGACATAAAACAATGCCAAAAAATATATAAAATAATTCATTCAGGCAAACAATGATTCAGTCAGGCAAAATTAAGACAATGCAGAACTGTGAAAGGTTAAAATGCCATGAAATATACTTATCAATCAGTGATATATTTCCAGATTGTTTGAGAAGTGCACCAGCTAGAACTACAGGAGTTTCCAACAGCGTATGCAAGAATTTACAAACAGAAACAATTTTTAAATCAGGAAGCCTTGAAGCAGTCAGATAACACAAAAGCTGTTAGACCAGTTTCATAAACAACAACTCAGAAATAGGGAGGAAGCAGTTTCAGGACAGATGAAAAACATAAAACAATGCCAGAAAATATATAAAATAATTCAGTCAGGCAAACAATAATTCAGTCAGGGAAAAGTAAGACAATGCAGAATTCTGAAAGGTAAAAATGCCAAGAAATATACTTATCAATCAGTGATACATTTCCAAATTGTTTGAGAATCACACCAGTCAGAACACCAGGAGTTTCCAACAGTGTATACAAGAATTTACAAACAGAAACTATTATAAAACAACAAGCCTTGAAGCAATCAGATAACACAAAATCTGTTAGACCAGCTTTATAAACTCCATCTCAGAAACAGGAGGGAAGCAGTTTCAGGACAGATGGGAAGCATAAAACAATGCCAGAAAATATATAAAATAATTCAGTCAGGCAAAAATAAGACAATGCAGAACTCTGAAAGGTTAAAATGCCAAGAAATGTACTTATAAATCAGGAAAATATTTCAAGACTGTTTGAGAATCACACTAGCCAGAACACAAAAGTTTCCAAAAGTGCATGCAAGCATTTACGAACAGAAACTATAAATCAGCAAGCCTTGAAGCAATCAGATAACACAGCAACTGTTAGAACAGTTTTATAAACTCCACCTCAGAAATACAAGAGAAGCAGTTTCAGGACAGGTGAGAAACATAAAACAATGCCAGAAAATACATAACATAATTCAGTCAGGCAAAATTAAGACAAAGCAGAAGTCTGAAAGGTTAAATGCCAAGAAATATACTTTTCAATCAGTGAAATAGTTCCAGATTGTTTGAGAATCACACCAGCCAGAACACCAGGAGTTTCCAACAGTGTATGCAAGAATTTAAAAACAAAATATTTTTAAATCAGCAAGCCTTGAAGCAATGAGATAACACAAAAGCTGTTAGGCCAGGTTTATAAACTCCACCTCAGACATATGGGGGAAGCAGTTTCAAGACAGATGAGAAACATAAAACAATGCCAGAAAATATATAAATTAATTCAGTCAGGCGAACAATAATTCAGTCACTCAAAATAAAGACAAGGCAGAACTATTAAAGGTTAAAATGCCAAGAAAAATACTTATCAATCATTGATTATATTTCCAGATTGTTTGAGAATCAAGACAGCCAAAACATGAGGAGTCTCCAACAGTGTATGCAAGAATGTACAAACAGAAACTATTTTTAAATCAGCAAACCTTGAAGCAAGAATTTACAAACAGAAACTATTTTTAAATCAGCAAGCTTTGAAGCAATGAAATAACACAAAAGCTGTTAGACCAGTTTTATAAACTCCACCTCAGAAATACGGGAGAATCAGTTTCAAGACAGATGTGAAACATAAACACTGCCAGAAAATATATAAAATAATTCAGTCAGGAAAACAATAATTTAGTCAGGCAAAATTAATACAAAGCAGAACTCTGAAAGGTTAAAATGCCAAGCAATATACTTATCAATCAGCAATATATTTCCAGATTGTTTGAGAATCACACCAGAAAAAAACAGGAGTTTCCAACGTTGTAAGCAAGAATTTCCAAGCAGAAAACAATTCTAAATCAGCATGCCTTGAAGCAATCAGATACAAAAGCTGTTACACCAGTTTTATAAAATCCACCTCAGAAATAGGAGGGAAGCAGTTTCAGGACAGATGAGAAACATAAAACAATGCCAGACAATATATAAAATTATTCACTCAGGGAAACAATGATTTAGTCAGACAAAACTAAGACAATGCAGGACTCTGAAGGTTAAAATGCCAAGACATATACATGTAAAGCATAAGCATTGAAAATAGTTAATAGGTTTATTTTCATTTTTAGATATATTTTATATACATGTTTATATATATATATATATATATATATATATATATATATATAATATATGTTTTTATGATTAATATGTTTAGCATTTTTAATCTTATAATGAGTTACTGGAAAGTTAATATTGGTTATGTTTGAACTGTAACAATATAAGCAATCAATGCTGTGCTGAATTAAAGGACTTAGCTGCTACCTTCAAGTACTTGTAGTTTGAACAGCTATAAGAGATTCAAGTGGCCAGTAAAAAGCTAAACTAATGTACAAGTGAAGGTTCAGCACAATACCACTTTAAGATAAATGGGTAATTAGTGATTATTAACTAAATTTGTCCTATAAATAAGTGAACAGCTGTTTTGTAGTCATGGTCTGATGAAGTGGGAGGTATTCCCATGAAAGTGCTTACCTACTGTTATACTGCAATAAAGCTGTGTTTTTATCCTACAAGACTTGTTTGTGAAGAATATTTCTTCATACTACAGGATCATTTGAACTGTGTTATTGCCAGTTTCTGCCTGGTACATGATCCCTGGACCTTCATGTGTACTCGACTACTTTATGACTGTCTTCTAGGGATACATTTTTCCAGTTTGTTTCCTGGTTTTCATGAGTGGACATATACATGTCAATCAGCAATATATTTTCAGATTTTTTGAGAGGCTCACAAGCCAGAACACCAGGAGTTTCCAACAATGTATGCAAGAATTTACAAACTATTTTAAAATCAGCAAGCCTTGAAGCAATCATATAACACAAAAGGTGTAAGACCATTTTCATAAATTCCACCTCAGAAATATGAGGGTAGCAGTTTCAGGACAGAAGAGAAACATAAAACAATGCCAGACAATATGTAAAATAATTCAGTCAGGCAAAATTAAGACAATGCAGAAGCCTGAAGGGTTAAAATGCCAAGAAATATACTTATCAGTCAGCAATGTATTTCCACATTGTTTGAAAATCACACCAGCCAGAACACCAGCAGTTTCCAACAGTGTATGCAAGAATTTACAAACAGAAACTACCTTTAAATCAGCAAGCCTTAAAGCAATCAGATAACACAAAAGCTGTTACACCAGTTTTATAAACTCCACCTCAGAAATAGGAGGGAAGCAGTTTCAGGGCAGATGAGAAACATAAAACAATGACAGACAATATATAAAATTATTCACTCAGGGAAACAATAATTTAGTCAGACAAAACTAAGACAATGCAGAACTCTGAAGGTTAAAATGCCAAGACATATACATGTAAAGTATAAGCATTGAAAATAGTTAATAGGTTTATTTTCATTTTTATATATATTTTTATATACATTTATACATATATATATATATATATATATATATATATATATATATATATGTTTTTATTATTAATATGTTTAGCATTTTTAATCTTATAATGAGTTACTGGAAAGTTAATATTGGTTATGTTTGAATTGTAACAATATAAGCAATCAATGCTGTGCTGAATTAAAGGACTTAGCTGCTACCTTCAAGTACTTGTGGTTTGAACAGCTATAAGAGATTTAAGTGGCCAGTAAAAAGCTAAACTAATGTACAAGTGAAGTTTCAACACAATACCTCTTTAAGATAAATGGGTAATTACTAGTTAATTTGTGATTATTAACTAAATTTGTCCTATAAATAAGTGAACAGCTGTTTTGTAGTCATGGTCTGATGAAGTGGGAGGTATTCCCATGAAAGTGCTTACCTACTGTTATACTGCAATAAAGCTGTGTTTTTATCCTACAAGACTTGTTTGTGGAGAATATTTCTTCATATTACAGGATCATTTGAACTGTGTTATTGCCAGTTTCTGCCTGGTACATGATGTGTACTTGACCACTTGAGGACTGCCTTCTAGGGATACATTTTTCCAGTTTGTTGCCTGGTTTTCATGAGTGGACATATACATGTCAATCAGCAATATATTTCCAGATTGTTTGAGAGGCTCACAAGCCAGAACACCAGGAGTTTCCAACAATGTATGCAAGAATTTGCAAACTATTTTAAAATCAGCAAGCCTTGAAGCAATCATATAACACAAAAGGTGTAAGACTAGTTTCATAAATTCCACCTCAGAAATATGAGGGAAGTAGTTTCAGGACAGAAAAGAAACTTAAAACAATGCCAGAAAATGTGTAAAATAATTCAGTCAGGCAAAATTAAGACAATGCAGAACCCTGAAGGGTTAAAATGCCAAGAAATATACTTATCAGTCAGCGATGTATTTCCACATTGTTTGAGAATCACACCAGCCAGAACACCAGCAGTTTCCAACAGTGTATGCAAGAATTTACAAACAGAAACTACCTTTAGATCAGCAAGCCTTGAAGCAATCAGATAACACAAAAGCTGTTAGAGCAGTTTTATAAACTCCACCTAAGAAATAGGGGGGAAGCAGTTTCAGGACAGATGAGAAACAATAAACAATGCCAGAAAATATATAAAAAAATTCAGTAAGGCAAACAATTCAGTCAGGCAAAATTAAGACAAGGCAGAAATCTAAAAGGTTGAAATGCCAAGATATAAATGTATCAATCAACAATATATTTACTGATTTTTTTTGAGAATCACACCAGCCAGAACACCAGGATTTTCCGACAGTTTATGCAAGAATTTACAAACAGAAACTATTTTTAAATCAGCAAGCCTTGAAGCAATCTGATAATGCAAAAGCTGTTTGACCAGTTTTATAAACTCCACCTCAGAAATGGAAGGAAGCGGTATTAGGGCAGATGAGAAACACAAATCGATGCCTGAAAATATATAAAATGATTCAGTCATTCAAAATTAACACAATGCAAATCCCAGAAAGGTTAAAATGCCAAGAAATATACTTATCAATCAGTGGTATATTTCCAGATTGTTTGAGAATCACACCAGCCAAAACACCAGGAGTTTCCAAACTGCATCCAAGAATTCACAAACAGAAGCTACGTTTAAATCAGCAAGCCTTGAAGCAATCAGATATCAGAAAAGCAGTTTTGTAAACTCTACCTCTCAAATAGGAGAGATGCAGTTTCAGGACAGATGACAAACATAAAACAGTGCCAGCAAATATGTAAAATAATTCAATCAGGCAAACAATTCAGTCTAGCAAACATAAGACGATGCAGAACTCTGAAAGGTTAAAATGCCAAAATATATACTTATCAATCAGCAATATACTAATAGATTCTTTGAGAATCACACCGACCAGAACACCAGGAGTTCCCAACAGTGCATGCACAAATTTACAAAAAGAAAATACTTTTAAATAAGCAATCCTTGAAGCAATCAGATAACACAAAAGCTGTTAGACCAGTTTTATAACCTCCACTCAATAATAGGCAGAAAGCAGTTTCAGGACAGATGAGAAACATAAAACAATGCCAGAAAATATATAAAATACTTCAGTCATGCAAAATTAAGACAATGCAGAACTCTGAAAGGTTAAAATGCCAAACATATTATTAATCAGCGATATAATTCCATATTGCTTGAGAATTACACCAGCCAGAACACCAGGAGTTTCCAACAGTGTATGCAAGAATTTACAAACAGAAACTATGTTTAAATCAGCAAGCCTTGAAACCATCGGATAAACACAAAAGCTGTTACTGCAGTTTTATGAACTCTACCTGCAAAATAGGGGGAAGCACTTTCAGGACAGATGAGAAACATAAAATAATGCCAGAAAATATATAAAATAATTCAGTCAAGCAAAATTAAGACAACACAAAACTCTGAAAGGTTAAAATGCCAAGAAATGTATTTATCAATCAACAATATATTTCAGATTGTTTGAGAGGCTCAACAGCCAGAACACAAAGAGTTTCCAAAAGTGTATACAAGAATTTGCAAAGTATTTTTAAATCAGCAAGCTTTGAAGCAATCAGATAATGCAAAAGCTGTTAGAACTGTTTTATAAACTCCACATCAGAAATAGGGGGAAGCAGTTTCAGGACAGATGAGAAACATAAAATAATGCCAGAAAATATATAAAATAATTCAGTCAGGCAACATTAAGACAATGCAGAGCTCTGAAAGGTTAAAATGCCAAAAATAATACTTATCAATCAGCAGTATAGTTCAAGATTGTTTGATAATCACACCAGCTAGAACAACAGGAGTTTCCATATACAAGAATTTACAAACATAAACTATTTTTAAATCAGCAGGCCTTGAAGCAATCAGATAACACAAAAGCTGTTAGACCAGTTTTATAAACTCCACCTCAGAAAAGAGGGAAGCGGTTTCTGGACAGATGAGAAACATAAATCTGTGCTAGAAAATATATAAATTAATTCAGTCAGGCAAAATTAGCACAATGCAGAACTCTGAAAGGTTAAAATGACAAGAAATATACTTATGAATCAGCTACATATTTCCAGATTATATATTTCCAGATTGTTTGAGAATCACACCAGCCAGAACACCAGGAGTTTCCAACAGTGTATGTCAGAATTTACAATCAGAAACTATTTTTAAATCAGCAAGCCTTGAAACAATCAAATAATACAAAAGCTGTTAGACCAGTTTTATAAACTTCACCTCAGAAATAGGGGAGAAGCAGTTTCAATACAGATGAGAAAGAGAAAACAATGCCAGAAAATATATAAAATAATTCAGTCAGGGAAACAATAATTCAGTCAGGCAAAATTAAGTTAATGCAAAACTCTGAAAGGTTAAAATGCCAAGGTATATACTTATCAATCAGCAATATATTTCCAGATTTTTTGAGAATCACACTAGCCAGAACTCCAGGAGTTTCCGACAGTGTATGCAAGAATTTACAAACAGAAACAATTTTTAAATCAGCAAGCCTTGAAGCAATCAGGTAGCAAAAAAATCTATTAGACCAGTTTTATAAACTCCATCTCAAAAATAGGGGGGGGGCTGTTTCTCGACAGATGCGAAACATAAAACAATGCCAGAAAATAAATAAAATAATTCAGTCAAGCAAAATTAAGACAATGCAGAATCCAGGAAGGTTAAAATGCCAAGAATTATACTTATCAATCAGTGATATATTTCCAGATTGTTTGAGAATCACACCAGCCAGAACACCAGGAGTTTCCAACAGTGCATGCAAGAATTTACAAACAGAAACTATGTTTAAATCAGCAAGCCTTGAAACCATCGGATACACACAAAAGCTGTTACTGCAGTTTTATAAACTCTACCTCAGAAATGGTGAGAAGCAGTTTCAGGTCAGATGAAAAACATAAAACAATGCCAGAAAATATATAAAATAATTCAGTCAGACAAACAATAATTCAGTCAGGCAAAATTAAGACAATTCAGAACTCTGAAAGGTTAAAATGCCCAGATATATAGCTATCAATCAGCAATAGATTTCCAGATTTTTTGAGAATCACACCAGTCATAACACCAGGTGTTTCCGACAGTGCATGCAAGAATTTACAAATAGAAATTATTTTTAAATCAGCAAACCTTGAAGCAATCCAGTAGCAAAAAAGATGTTAGACAGGTTTTATAAACTCTACCTCAGAAATAGGGCTGAATCAGTTTCAGGACAGACGAGAAATATAATGCCAGAAAATATATAAAATAATTTATATCGGCAAACAATAATTCAGTCAGGCAAAATTAAGACAATACAGAATTGTGAAAGGTTAAAACACCAACAAATATACTTATCAATCAGCAGTGTATTTCTAAATTTTTTGAGAATCACACCAGCCAGAACATCAGAAGTTTCCAACAGTGTATGCAAGAAATTACAAACAGAAACTATTTTTAAATCAGCAGGCCTTGAAGCTATCAGAAAACACAAAGGCTGTTAGATCCGTTTTATAAACCCCACCTCAGAAATAGGGATAAGCACTTTCAGGACAGATAAGAAACATAAAACAAAGCAAGGAAATGTATAAAATAATTCAGTCAGGAAAAATTAGGATAATGCAGAACTCTGAAAGGTTAAAATGCAAAGAAATATACTTATCAATCAGTGGTATATTTATAGATTGTTTGAGAATCACACCAGAAAAAACACCAGAAGTTTCCAACAGTGTATGCAATAATTTACAAACAGAAACTACCTTTAAATCGGCAAGCCTTGAGGCAATCAGATAACACAAAAGCTGTTAAAGCAGTTTTATAAACTCCACCTCAGAAATAGGGTGAAAGCAGTTTCAGGACAGATAAGAAACATAAAACAGTGCCAGAATATATAAAAAAATTCAGTCAGGCCAACTATAATTCAGTCAGGAAAAATTAAGACAATGCAGAACTCTGAAAAGTTAAAATGCCAAGATATATACTTATCAGTTAGCAATATATTTCCAGATTGTTTGAGAATCATACCAGCCAGAACACCAGGAGTTTCTAACAATGTATGCAAGAATTTACAAACAGAAACTATTTTTAAATCAACATCCTTGAAACAATCAGCTAGCAAAAAAGTTGTTAGACCAGTTTTATAAACTCTACCTCAGAAATAGGGGGAAGTAGATTCACGACAGATGAGAAATATAAAACAATGCCAGAAAAAATATAAACTCCATCAGTCAGGCAAACAATAATTCAGGAAGGCAAAATTAAGACAATGCAGAACTGTGAAAGGTTAAAATGCCAAGAAATATTCTTATCAATCAGAAATATATTTCTAGATTGTTTGAGAATCACACCAGCCAGAATACCAGGAGTTTCCAAAATTGTATATAAGAATTTACAAACAAAAACTATTTTTAAATCAACATCCTTGAAGCAATCAGCTAGCAAAAAAGCTGTTAAACCAGTTTTATAAACTCCACCTCAGAAATAGGGGAGAAGCAGTTTCAGAACAAATAAGAAACACAAAACAATGCCAGAAAATATATAAAATAATTCAGTCAGGAAAAATTAAGGTAATGCAGAACCCTGAAAGGTTAAAATGCCAAGAAGCATACTTATTAATTAGCTGTATATTTCCAGATTGTTTGAGAATCACATGAGCCAGAACACCAGGTGTTTCCAACAGTGCACGCAAGAGTTTACAAACAGAAACTACATTTAAATCAGCAAGCCTCGAAGCAATCAGATAACACAAAAGCTGTTACAGCAGTTTTATAAACTCCAACTCAGAAATAGGGGAGAAGCAGTTTCAGGACAGATGAGAAACATAAAACAATGCCAGAAAATATATTAAATAATTCAGTCAGGGAAACAATAATTCAGTCAGGCAAAATTAAGCCAATGCAGAACTCTGAAAAGTTAAAATGTCAAGATAAATACTTACCAATCAGCAATACATTTCCAGATTGTTTGAGAATCACACCAGCCAGAACACCAGGAGTTTCCAACAGTGTATGCAAGAATTTACAAATGGAAACTATTTTTAAATCAGCATGCCTTGAAGCAATCAGATAACACAAAAGCTGTAAGACCAGTTTTATAAACTCCACCTCAGAAATGGGAGACCCAGTTTCAGGACAGATGAAAAACATAAATCAATGCCAGAAAATATATAAAATAATTCAGTCAGGCAAACAATAATTCAGTCAGGCAAAATTAACACAATGCCGAACTCTGAAAGGTTAAAATGCCAAGAAATATACTTACGAATCAGTGATATATTACCAGATTGTTTGAGAATCACACAAGCCTGAAGACCAGGAGTTTTTAACTGTGTATGCCAGAATTTACAAACAGAAACTATTTTTAAATCTGCAAGCCTTGACGCAATCAGATAACACAAATGCTGTTAGACCAGTTTAAAAAACTCCACCTGAGAAATAGGGGGGAAGCAGTTTCAGGAGAGATGAAAAACATAAAACAATGCCAGAAAATATATACAATAATTCAGTCAGGGAAACAATAATTCTTTCAGGCAAAATTAAGATAATGTAGAACTCTAGAAGGTTAAAATGCCAAGAAATATACTTATCAATCAACAATATAGTTCCAGATTGTTTGAGAATCACTCCAGCCAAAACACCAGGACTTTCCAACAGTGTATGCAAGAATTTAGAAAAAGGAACTATTTTTAAATCCGCAAGTCTTGAAGCAAACATGTATGACAAAAGATGTTAGACCAGTTTTATAAATTCCACCTCAGAAATAGGAGGGAAGCAGTTTCTGGACAGATAAGAAACATAAAATAATGCCAGAAAATATATAAAATAATTCAGTTAGGCAAAATTAAGACAATGCAGAAATTTGAAGGTTAAACTGCCACAAAATATATTTATCAATCGGTGATATATTTCCAGATTGCTTGAAAATCACACCAGAAAGAACACCAGGAGTTTCCAACAGCATATGCAAGAATTTACAAACAGAAACAATTTTTAAATCAGCAAGACTTAAAGCAATCAGATAACACAAAAGGTGTTAAACCAGTTTTATAAAATCCACCTCAGCAATAGGGAGAAGCAGTTTCCGGACAGATGAGAACCATAAAACAATGCCAGAAAATATATAAAATTATTTAGTCAGTCAAACAATAATTCAGTCAGGCAAAATTAAGACAATGCAGAACTCTTAAAGGAAAAAAATGCCAAGAAATATACTTATCAATCAGCGATATATTTCCAGATTGTTTCAGAATCACACCAGGAATTTCCAACAGTGCATGCAAGAATTTACAAACAAACTATTTTTAAATCAGCAGGCCTTGAAGTAATCAGATAACATGAAAGCTGTTAGACCAGTTTTATAAACTCCACCTCAGAAATGTATTTATTTATTTCCAGTTTGATTAACGAGGAGGTCCACTGGGCCCAGAGGACCTGTTTTCAGTGGAAGCCCAGGTTGAAAAGCACCAAAAATACAAATTACAGAAATATCAAAAATATAAATGATACTTTGAGGAGAACAGTTTACATAATAAGAACATTCATTATTACAAATAGTCAAAACAAATTCATTAAGGTTTTTCTTAGGGGGTTATACAATTATAAAGCTATTCTTATAGATTCATTTGGGAAAAATGCATTATATGTGCACACAGAGAACAGAGTTAAGAAGACATTTTGCATGCGCTCATTTTAAACTGTGAATCTATTTACAATATTTACACAAAGGAGTTATAGTATAAATAGCTCTAGGACTTTTGAGTGCTAGGGTACTCTCTTAGTAGGATAGCAGTGTGTTATTGGATAGATTTGTAGTGGGATAAAGGCAGGTGAATTTCAGAAAAAGGGGGAAGCACTTTCAGGACAGAAGAGAAACATAAAACAATACCAGAAAATATATAAAATAATCCAGTCAGGCAAACAATAATTCAGTCAGGCAAAATTAAGACAATGCAGAACTTTGAACGGTTAAAATGCCAAGAAATATACTTATCAATCAGTGATATATTTCCATATTGTTTGAGAATGACTCCAGCCAGAACACCAGGAGTTTCCAACAGTGTATGCAAGAATTTAGAAAAAGGAACAATTTTTAAATCAGCAAGCCTTGAAGCAATCACATAACACAAAATGTGTTAGACATGTCTTATAAATTCCACCTTGGAAATAGGAGGGAAGCAGATACAGGACAGATGAGAAACATAAAACAATGCCAGAAAAAATATAAAACAATTCATTCGGGCAAACAATAATTCAGTCAGGCAAAATTAAGACAATGCAGAACAATGCCAAAAAAATATAAAACAATTCATTCAGGCAAACAGTAATTCAGTCAGGCAAAATTAAGACAATGCAGAATTCTGAAAGGTAAAAATGCCAAGAAATATACTTATCAATCGGCGATATATTTCCAGATTGTTTCAGAATCACACCAGCCAGAACACCAGGAGTTTCCAACAGTGCATGCAAGAATTTACAAACTATTTTTAAATCAGCAGGCCTTGAAGCAATCAGATAAAACAAAAGCTGTTAGACCAGTTTTATAAACTCCACCTCAGAAATAGGGGGAAGCCGTTTCAGGACAGACGAGAAACATAAAACAAGGCCAGAAAATATATAAAATTATTCAGTCATGCTAACAATCAGTCAGGCAAAATTAAGACAATGCAGAAATCTGCAAGGTTAAAATACCAAGATATATACTTATCAATCAGCAATATATTTTCAGATTGTTTGAGAATCACACCAGCCAAAACACCAGAAGTTTCTGACATTGTACCCAAGAATTTTCAAAGAGAAACTCTTTTTAAATCAGTAAGCCTTGAAGCAATCAGGTAGCAGAAATGCTCTTAGACCAGTTTTATAAACTCCACATCAGAAATAGGGGAGACACAGTTTCAGGACAGATGAGAAACTTAAAACAAGGCCAGAACAAATATAAAATACTTCAGTCAGGCAAACAATAATTCAGTCAGACAAATTTAAGACAATGCAGAACTATGAAAGGTTAAAATGCCAAGAAAAATACTTATCAATCATCTATTATATTTACAGATTGTTTGAGAATCACACCAGCCAGAACACGAGGAGTTTCCAACAGTGTATGCAAGAATGTACAAACAGAAACTATTTTTAAATCAGCAAGCCTTGAAGTAATGAGCTAACACAAAAGCAATTGGACTAGTTTTATTAACTCCACCTCAGAAGTAGGGGGGAGCAGTTTCATGACAGATAAGAAACCTAAAACAATGCCAAAAAATATATAAAATAATTTAGTTGGGCAAACAATAATTCTGCCAGGCAAACATAAGACAATGCAGAACTCAGAAAGGTTTAAATGCCAAGAAATATACTTATCAATCAGCGATATATTTCCAGATTGTTTGAGAATCACTCGAGCCACAACACCAGGAGTTTCCACCAGTGTATGCAAGAATTTACAAACAGAAACTATTTTTAAATCAGCAAGCCTAGAAGCAATTAGATAACACAAAAGCTGTTAGACGAGTTTTATAAACTCCATCTCAGAAATGGGGGGAAAGCAGTTTCAGGAGAGATGAGAAACATAAAACAATACCAGAAAATATATAAAATAATTCAGTCAGGCAAAAGTAAGACAATGCAAAACTATGAAAGGATAAAATACCAAGATATATACTTATCAATCAGCAATATATTTCCAGATTGTTTAAGAATAACACCAGCCAGAATACCAGGAGTTACCAACAGTGTGTGCAAGAATTTACAAACAGAAACTATTTTTAGATCAGCAAGTTTTGAAGCAATGAAATAACACAAAAGCTGTTAGACCAGTTTTATAAACTCCACCTCAGAAATACGGGAGAAGCAGTTTCAAGACAGATGAGAAACATAAAACAGTGCCAGAAAATATATAAAATAATTCAGTCAGGCAAACAATAATTCAGTCAGGCAAAATTAAGTTATTTTAATTAACCAAAAAACAAAACAAGCCACCATCCAGCAAGATGTAAAACAAGGATTTATTGTTAAGCAACACACTTTTATCTGCTTTTCGTCCTGTGTAAATCACAAAACATCTTCAGACAAATTGTTCTCAAGTGACAGTGCTTATAAATAACTGATAATTAAACTATTAAGAACAATTAAATAATTAAAAAGTCAATTCAGTAAATAAGTAACAAAGTAACACATATGTAAATGCATAAAAGCAGAAATACATGACTACACATGTTCAACTAGCACTTCTCCCAAAAGGATTGCCCTATTTTAAAAACTAATATTTTTATTTTTAATAAAAATGTTAAAAATGTTAAAAATCTATGGTCAATGTTAAACAAACTTGCATAAATACCATAAACAGCACTATTAACAACGTTGGACGGTATTATCTAGCTAGACTCTTAAGCCTCAAAATACACTTAATAGATAAAGAGTCATTTAAGCCAGGGAAACTACTTGCATCCAAATGAAGTTGCCAAAATAATTCTAACTTTTCTCATAGCAATGAAAATGGGCCCCCTCTTACATTCATTGGTACCATATCTATCCCTTTAAAACTGAACTCATGTTGGGGATAGATGCCTATATGTTTAGCCAAGGTTTTCTCCCATTTATTTTTATTTATACAATACTGGTGTTCATACACACGTTCCCGTAACCTCCTGTCGGTTTTCCCAACATAGAATGCGGGACAATGGTTACACTTAGCTAGGTAAACTACCCTTCTAGTTTGACAATCAATTTTATAGTTAATGTCAAATTTAGTGCTTCCCACAACAAAGGAAGATCCCATGGTCATAAACCTATAAAACGTACACATGTTACATTTAAACATAACCTTCCTTGTCAAAAATGGTTTATTGTCTCCTTCCAAAATACCTCTTAGGTTCATACCTCTTCTAAATATGGTTCTAGGGTGGGTCAAAAGGCTTTCTCTTAATGTGTTCTCATTAGTGAGAAAGTGCCAGTTTCTTAATATTATAGCTTTAATGTTACTGGCATCAACACTAAATGTACAAATGAAGTTCTGTTCTACCAGTAGGTTCTCCTGTGTGGGAGACATAAGTGAGCCAGCGCAACCTAAATTTAAAATTGGTGTATAAAACCCAGTATCCCTCTTAAATTGGACTTCATACATCACCTCCAAAACCATCCTAAGGGGGTACCCTCTTTTAATAAACATGTCCTTTAGTAAATCACATTCCAACAGAAAATCATTGCTTCTAGTAACCATTCAGGCCGCTCTGACTAATTGCCCTTTCACAACTGATTTCTTCTGTGATAAGGGATGGCAACTCGAATAATGGAGAAAGGCATTTGAATAAGTCTCTTTCCTGAAAATTCTGGAGACATAACAGCCTTTACTATAATCTTTAAAAAGTTCCACATCGAGATATGCTATCCTTTCAGTGCAAAAGGAAGATGTGAACTGAAGGAATGTGGTGGTAGAATTAAAATATGATAATAAATCTACTGCCTGAGAGAAATCTCCCTCAAACAAAATAAATATATCATCCAAAAAGCATATATAAAAATGAATGCTTTTGGACATATCAATAGTATTATTAGATAATACAAATTGATTCTCCTAACGTGCCATTACTAGGTTGGCGAAGCTGGCCCCACAAGGTGATCCCATCGCTACGCCATCCTTTTGGAGATAATACTTGTCATTGAAAATCACAAAATTGCAAGATAAAATAATATCAAGTAATTCACCCACCAAGTCCAGTTCTTCATGTGTGGCCCCATTTTTCTGCATGGTTGCCAAGACCCATTCCATGCCTTCAGTATGGGGTATGGAAGAATAAAGATCTTTAACATCCACTGTTAGAAAATTCCTTTTACTACAAAAAGTTAAACTATTAATTTTGTCCAGAAAGGACCAAGAATCCTTACAAATCTGACTTTCTGACAGTAAATATTTTTTTCATGTAAAAGTCAGAAACCTTTGCACAAGCATATGTTATGCTATTTCTTGCAGCAACTAGGGGAAGCATCGGGGGGTCTTGTAGGTTCTTGTGGATTTTTAGAATGCCAAAAAATATCAGTGTCCTTGGGGCTGGCATGCTAAGATAATTGTACATATGGGCATCAATTCGAGCTTCAATAAACATGTCATTGATGTATGAGTTGATCCTATTGTATGCAGTTGTTGTTGTTGTGTCTTTCGGCTTTTCCCGATTAGGGGTCGCCACAGCGGAACTCATGTCTGCTAATGATTGGTAGTTGATTTTTACGTGCCGAGTTACCAGCCCTGATGCACAACCTTCAGCGAAGGTATGCCCATTCATGCATGTCTCCACGCAGAAGACACTCTAGCTGAGAATTGAACCGGACAGCGTCTTACTGTGAGGCGACAATGCTACCGCAGCACCACCACTTTCTGGATACTTCTTCATATGAATCTGTTGTAATAATCCTGGTCATTCTATCCACATAGTCCTCCTTACTCATAATGACCAAGCCTCTCCCTTTGTCAGGTTGCATGATCCTAACTGGGGCCTCCTGTAAGGATTTAAGCATGCTTCTCTCATATCGAGTCATATTAGGCTTGATAGTATTCACCTGAGATCTCTGCTTCAATACTTTACGAATGTCCAATTCACATGTCTGCTCCAATAGTAATAAGGCAGGATGAAGAGCGGGGTTGTGCACACTAGAAATGTAGAAATTAGGTTTTGGGCTATTATTGTGGCGCAATAATATTTTCAGGTTCAAATTCCTAACAAAACTCTTAAGGTCCTTAAGTGTCCTGGCTGCATCTGCTCGGGCTGAGGGTACAAACTTGAATTCTTTAGATAACAAATCCACCAATTCAGGTGCAATGTCAAGGTCAGAATAATTAAAGATTTTAAAGTCTTTACTGGAATTAAAAATCAACTTACAGTTAGCATTCACATTTCTGTTAACCGCCATTATTATAAGAATCATTTCTTCTGGAACTTATTCCTGTCCTGTTTCTGGCCTCAAACAGGGCTGTGGTTGAAAGCCCTGTTCTGAAAACTTGTATTATTTGTAGTAGTATGATTAGACAATTCGCCCGGTGGATTGTTATTGTTTCTAGTGTGAATACGTTCACTCCTTCTTATGTTGTTAACTGCTATTGCATTATTATTATCCTGAGATGACTCTTCTTCCACAAGGAAAGTATTAGACACAGAATCTTGTGACCCCTTAAGACATTGCAGAAGTATGAAAGGTTAAAACGCCAAGGAATATACTTTTCAATCAGTTATATTTACAGATTGTTTGAGAATCACACCAGCAAAAATACCAGGTGTTTCCAGCAGTGTATGCAGCAGTTTACAAACAGAAACTATTTTTAAATCTGCATGCCTTGAAGTAATCTGATAACACAAAAGCTGTTTGATCAGTTTTATAAACTCCACCTCAGTAAAAGAGGGAAGCAGTTTTGGGACAGATGAGAAAAATAAAAGAATGCCAGAAAATATATAACATAATTCAGTCAGGCAAACGTAAGACAATGCAGAACTCTGAAATGTTAAAATGTCAAAAAATATACTTATCAGTCAGTCATATATTTCCAGATTCTTTGAGAATCACACCAGCCAGAACACCAGGAGTTTCGAAAAGGAAATGCAAGAATTTACAAAAAGGAACAATTTTTAAATCAGCAAGCCTTGAAGCAATCAGGTAACACAAAAGGTGTTAGATCAGTTTTATAAATTCCACTTCAGCAAAGCAATTTCAGGACAGATGAGAAACATAAAACAATGCCAAAAATATATAAAATAATTCAGTCAGGCAAACAATAATTTAGTCAGGCAAAATTAAGACAATGCAGAACTTTGAAAGGTTAAAATGCCAAGAAATATACTTATCAATCAGCGATATATTTCCAGATTGTTTGAGAATCTCACCAGAAAAAAAAAACAAAAAACAAAAAAAAACAGGAGTTTCCAACATTGTAAGCAAGAATTTACAAAATGAAAACAATTCTAAATCAGCATGCCTTGGAGCAATCAGATAAAACAAAAGCTGTTAGACCAGTTTTATAAACTCCACCTCAGAAATAGGAGGGAAGCAGTTTCAGGACAAATGAGAAACATAAAACAATGTCAGAATATATAAAACAATTCAGATAAGCAAGCAATAATTCAGTCAGGCAAAATTAAGACAATGCAGAACTGTGAAAGGTTAAAATGCCAAGAAATATCAATCAGCGATATATTTCCAGATTGTTTGAGAATCACATCAGCCAGAACTCCAGGAGTTTCCAACAGTGTATGCAAGAATTTACAAACAGAAACTAATTTTAAATCAGCAGGCCTTGAAGCAATTGGATAACACAGAGGCTGTTAGACGAGTTTTATAAACTCCACCTCAGCAATAGGGGGAAGCAGTTTCAAGACAGATGAGAAACATAAAACAATTCCAGACAATATATAAAATAATTCAGTCAGGGAAACAATAATTTAGTCAGGCAAAGCTAAGACAATACAGAACTGTGAAGGTTAAAATGCCAAGACATATACATTTCAATCAGCAATATATTTCCAGATTATTTGAGAGGCTAATAAGCCAGAACACCAGGAGTTTCCAACAATGTATGCAAGAATTTACAAAAAATCCTTGAAGCAGTCAGATAACACAAAAGGTGTAAGACCAGTTTCATAAATTCCACCTCAGAAATATGAGGGAAACAGTTTCAGGACAGAAGAGAAACATAAAACAATGCCAGAAAATATATAAAATAATTCAGTCAGGCAAACGTAAGACAATGCAGAACTCTGAAATGTTAAAATGTCAAAAAATATACTTACTAGTCAGTGATATATTTCCAGATTCTTTGAGAATCACACCAGCCAGAACACCAGGAGTTTCGAAAAGGAAATGCAAGAATTTACAAAAAGGAACAATTTTTAAATCAGCAAGCCTTGAAGCAATCAGGTAACACAAAAGGTGTTAGGTCAGTTTTATAAATTCCACTTCAGCAAAGCAATTTCAGGACAGATGAGAAACATAAAACAATGCCAAAAATATATAAAATAATTCAGTCAGGCAAACAATAATTTAGTCAGGCAAAATTAAGACAATGCAGAACTCTGAAAGGTTAAAATGCCAAGAAATATACTTATCAATCAGCGATATATTTCCAGATTGTTTGAGAATCCCACCAGAAAAAAAAAACAGGAGTTTCCAACATTGTAAGCAAGAATTTACAAAATGAAAACAATTCTAAATCAGCATGCCTTGGAGCAATCAGGTAAAACAAAAGCTGTTAGACCAGTTTTATAAACTCCACCTCAGAAATAGGAGGGAAGCAGTTTCAGGACAGATGAGAAACATAAAACAATGTCAGAATATATAAAACAATTCAGATAAGCAAGCAATAATTCAGTCAGGCAAAATTAAGACAATGCAGAACTGTGAAAGGTTAAAACGCCAAGAAATATACTTATCAATCAGCGATATATTTCCAGATTGTTTGAGAATCACACCAGACAGAACACCAGGAGTTTCCAACAGTGTATGCAAGAATTTACAAACAGAAACTAATTTTAAATCAGCAGGCCTTGAAGCAATTGGATAACACAGAGGCTGTTAGACGAGTTTTATAAACTCCACCTCAGCAATAGGGGGAAGCAGTTTCAGGACAGATGAGAAACATAAAACAATCCCAGACAATATATAAAATAATTCAGTCAGGGAAACAATAATTTAGTCAGGCAAAGCTAAGGCAATACAGAACTGTGAAGGTTAAAATGCCAAGACATATACATGTCAATCAGCAATATATTTCCAGATTATTTGAGAGGCTAATAAGCCAGAACATCAGGAGTTTTCAACAATGTATGCAAGAATTTACAAAAAAGCCTTGAAGCAGTCAGATAACACAAAAGGTGTAAGACCAGTTTCATAAATTCCACCTCAGAAATATGAGGGAAGCAGTTTCAGGACAGAAGAGAAACATAAAACAATGCCAGAAAATATATAAAATAATTCAGTCAGGCAAAATTAAGACAATGCAGAACCCTGAAGGGTTAAAATACCAAGAATTACACTTGTCAGTCAGCAATGTATTTCCATATTGTTTGAGAATCACACCTGCCAGAACACCAAGAGTTTCTGACAGTTTATGCAAGAATTTAAAAACAGAAACTATTTTAAATCAGCAAGCCTTGAAGTAATCTGATAATGCAAAAGCTGTTTGACCAGTTTTATAAACTCCACCTCAGAAATGGGGGGATGCGGTTTTAGGACAGATGCGAAACACAAATCGATGCCAGAAAATATGTAAAATGATTCAGTCATTCAAATTTAATACATTGCAGAACCCAGAAAGGTTAAAATGCCAATAAATATACTTATCAGTCAGCAGTATATTTCCAGATTGTTTAAGAATCACACCAGCCAAAACACCAGGAGTTTCCAAACTGCTTCCAAGAATTCACAAACAGAAGGTACATTTAAATTAGCAAGAATTGAAGCAATCAAGTGACACAAAACCTGTTACAGCAGTTTTGTAAACTCCACCTCACAAATAGGGGGGTGCAGTTTCAGGACAGATGAGAAACATAAAACAGTGCCAGAAAATATATAAAATAATTCAATCAGGCAAACAATTCAGTCTGGCAAACATAAGACAATGCAGAACTCTGAAAGGTTAAATGCCAAAAAATATACTTATCAATCAGCAATATACTTATAGATTCTTTGAGAATACCACCAACGAGAACACCAGGAGTTTCCAACAGTGCATGCACGAATTTACAAACAGAAATACTTTTAAATAAGCAATCCTTGAAGCAATCGGATAACACAAAAGCTGTTAGACCAGTTTCATAACCTCCACTCAATAATAGGCGGGAAGCAGTTTCAGGACAGATGAGAAATATAAAACAATGCCAGAAAATATATAAAATACTTTAGTCATGAAAAGAATAATTCAGTCAAGCACAATTAAGACAATGCAGAACTCTGAAAGGTTAAAATGCCAAAAATTATATTTATCAATCAGCAATATATTTCCACATTGTTTGAGAATTACACCAGCCAGAACACCAGGAGTTTCCAACAGTGTATGCAGGAATTTACAAACAGAAACTATTTTTAAATCAGCAAGCAGTGAAGCAATGAGATAACACAAAAGCTCTTAGATCAGTTTTATAAACTCCACCTGAGAAATAGGGGGAAGCACTTTCAGGACAGATGAGAAACATAAAATAATGCCAGAAATTATATAAAATAATTCAGTCAAGCAAAATTAAGACAATGCAGAACTCTGAGGGTTTTAAATGCCAAGAGATATATTTATCAATCAACAATATATTTCAGATTGTTTGAGAGGCTCACCAGTCAGAACACAAGGAGTTTCCAAAAGTATATACAATAATTTACAAACAAAGTATTTTTAAATCAGCAAGCTTTGAAGCAATCAGATAATGCAAAACTTGTTAGAACTGTTTTATAAACTCCACCTCAGAAATAGGGGGGAAGCAGTTTCAGGACAGATGAGAAACATAAAATAATGCCAGAAAAATATATAAAATAATTCAGTCATGCAACATTAAGACAATGCAGAACTCTGAAAGGTTAAAATGCCAAGAAATATACTAATCAGTCAGCAGTATAGTTCAATATCGTTTGATAACCACACCAGCCAGAACAACAGGAGTTTCCATATGCAAGAATTTACAAACAGAAACTATTTTAAATCAGCAAGCCTTGAAGCAATCTGATAATGCAAAAGCTGTTTGACCAGTTTTATAAACTCCACCTCAGAAATGGGGGGAATTGGTTTTAAGACAGATGAGAAACACAAATCGATGCCAGAAAATATGTAAAATTATTCAGTCATTCAAATTTAACACAATGCAGAACCCAGAAAGGTTAAAATGCCAAGAAATATACTTATCAATCAGCGGTATATTTCCAGATTGTTTGAGAATCACATCAGCCAAAACACCAGGAGTTTCCAAACTGCTTTCAAGAATTCACAAACAGAAACTACATTTAAATCAGCAAGCATTGAAGCAATCAGATAACAAAAAAGCTGTTACAGCTGACCTCACAAATAGGGGGGATGCAGTTTCAGGAGAGATGAGAAACATAAAACAGTGCCAGAAAATATATAAAATAATTCAATCAGGCAAACAATTCAGTCTGGCAAACATAAGATGATGCAGAACTTTGAAAGGTTAAAATGCCAAAAAATATACTTATCAATCAGCAATATACTTATAGATTCTTTGAGAATACCACCAACGAGAACACCAGGAGTTTCCAACAGTGCATGCACGAATTTACAAACAGAAATACTTTTAAATAAGCAATCCTTGAAGCAATCAGATAACACAAAAGCTGTTAGACCAGGTTTTTAACCTCAACCTCAAAAATAGGGAGGGGGGATGTTCAAAACAGATGAGAAACATAAAACAATGCCAGAAAATATATAAAAGAATTCAGTCAAGCAAAATTAAGACAATGCAGAATCCAGAAAGGTTAAAATGCCAAGAAATATACTTATCAATCAGTGGTATATTTCCAGATTGTTTGAGAATCACACCAGCCAGAACAGGAGTTTTCAACAGTGCATGCAAGAATTTACAAACAGAAACTACATTTAAACTACCTTTAAATCAGCAAGACTTGAAACAATCAGATAAACACAAAAGCTGTTACTGCAGTTTTATAAACGCCACCTCAGAAATGGGGGAAGCAGTTTCAGGACAGATGAGAAACATAAAACAATGCCAGAAAATATAAAAAAATTCAGTTAGGCCAATTATAATTCAGTCAGGCAAAATTAAGACAATGTAGAACTCTGAAAAGCTAAAATGCCAAGATATATACTTATCAGTTAGCAATATATTTCCAGATTGTTTGAGAATCACACCAACCAGAACACCAGGAGTTTCCGACAATGTATGCCAGAATTTACAGACAGAAACTATTTTTAAATCAACATCCTTGAAGCAATCAGCTAGCAAAAAAGCTGTTAGACCAGTCTTATAAACTCCAGCTCAGAAATAGGGGAGAAGCAGTTTTAGGACAAATAAGAAACACAAAATGCCAGAAAATATATAAAAGAATTCAGTCAAGAAAATTTAAGACAATGCAGAATCCAGAAAGGTTAAAATGCCAAGAAATATACTTATCAATCAGTGGTATATTTCCAGATTGTTTGAGAATCACACCAGCCAGAACAGGAGTTTCCAACAGTGCATGCAAGAATTTACAAACAGAAACTACCTTTAAATCAGCAAGACTTGAAACAATCAGATAAACACAAAAGCTGTTACTGCGGTTTTATAAACGCCACCTCAGAAATGAGGGAAGCAGTTTCAGAACAGATGAGAAACAAACAACAATGCCAGAAAATATAAAAAAAATTCAGTTAGGCCAATTATAATTCAGTCAGGCAAAATTAAGACAATGTAGAACTCTGAAAAGCTAAAATGCCAAGATATATACTTATCAGTTAGCAATATATTTCCAGATTGTTTGAGAATCACAACAACCAGAACACCAGGAGTTTCTGACAATGTATGCAAGAATTTACAAACAGAAACTATTTTTAAATCAACATCCTTGAAGCAATCAGCTAGCAAAAAAGCTGTTAGACCAGTCTTATAAACTCCAGCTCTAGAAATAGGGGAGAAGCAGTTTTCGGACAAATAAGAAACACAAAATGCCAGAAAATATATAAAATAATTCAGACAGGAAAAATTAAGGCAATGCAGAACCCAGAAAGGTTAAAACGCCAAGAAATATACTTATCAATCAGAGGTATATTTCCAGATTGTTTGAGAATCACATGAGGCAGAACACCAGGAGTTTCCAACAGTGCATGCAAAAATTTACAAACAGAAACTACATTTAAATCAGCAAGCCTTGAAGCAATCAGATAACACAAAAGCTGTTACAGCAGTTTTATAAACTCCACCTCAGAATAAGGGGAGAAGCAGTTTCAGGACAGATGAGAAACATAAAACAATGCCAGAAAATATATAAAATAATTCAGTCAGGGAAATAATAACTCAGTCAGGCAAAATTAAGCCAATGCAAAACACTGAAAGGTTAAAATGCCAAGAAATATACTTATCAATCAGCGATATATTTCCAGATTGTTTGAGAATCACACCAGCCAGAACACCAGGTGTTTCCAACAGTGCATGCAAGAACTTACAAACAGAAACTATTTTTAAATCAGCAGTCCTTGAAGCAATCAGATAACACAAAGGCTGTTAGACCAGTTTTATAAACTCAAACTCAGAAAAAGGGGTAAGCATTTTTGGGACAGATGAGAAGCATAAAACAATGCCAGAAAATATATAAAATAATTCAGTCAGGTAAAATATAATTCAGTCAGGCAAAATTAAGACAATGCAGAACTCTGAAAGGTTAAAATCCCAAGAAATATACTTATCAATCAGTGATATATTTCTAGATTGAGAATCACATGAGCCAGAACACCAGACGTTTCCAACAGTGTATGCAAGAATTTACATACAGAAACTACTTTTAAATCAGCAAGCCTTGAAGCAATAAGATAACACAAAAGCTGTTACACCAGTTTTGTAAACTCCACCTCAGAAATAGGGGGGAAGCAATTTCAAGACAGAAGTAGAAACCTCATGACACCCATGCTGATGGACAATAGAGGTATGACTGCTGAATCCTACACAAATGCATTTTATAAGCACTTACACGAATGCATGGATCATGCAATCCCTAACAAAACCAAGATGCTATCCTCTAAAAAAGGAAGCCAATCTGGTGGTCCCCTGCCATAAACAAACTCTACAACAGAAGAAAGAAACTGTTGCAAAAAAGAGTAAAATCCCATGAATGGAGGAACTCCCTGGTCAACCTCAGTAAGAAGCTGAGATCCCTCATAAAATCCTCCAAAGCTAGTTACCAAAACAAAATTGCCACTGATTCTAAAGACAACCACAAAGCATTCTATGGTTATGTCAAGAATCTCAACGGCAACACCCAGATCTGCTCTGAGTTACAGCACAATGGCACTAAATATACAGAACCAACTGATATTGCCAACATCCTGGCAGATTGGTTCAGTGCTAACTTTACCCCTCTCTCTCACCCCCCTAAAGGGCCCACCTCTATACCGGAAGACTGCAGAGTTCCTGTAATCATGGCTGAACAGGTAAAAAACACACTCTCCAAAGCCAAGAACACAGCATCCATGGGACCTGACAACATCTCAGGCTGTGTTCTACATAAACTACAGAATGAACTGGCACCCCACCTAAGTACCATGTTCAGTCATAGCCTCACCTCAAGCTATGTGCCCACTGAATGTTGCACAGTGACAGTTATCCACTCAACAAAGGGGGAGCCACCACGGACCCTGGAAAATACAGCCCCATAAGCCTGACGAGCCTGGTCTGCAAGGCTATGGAATGTATCATCATGGAACTTATAAACAATGACACTGGTAAACTCCAAACTCAGGACCCCATGCAGTTCGGGTTTGTAAAAGGCAGATCATGTCTCCTAAACCTGATAGACTTCCTTGAAGTAGTCACCAAAGCCGTAGATGAAGGTAAGGTGGTTCTTGTAGCCTATCTAGATCTTGCCAAGGCTTTTGACACCATCCCCCTCTCTGGAAAGTACAGTTGTGTACACTTACCATAAATGTAGATGTTAAAGTGTATTCACTGTTGCAGTCATTACATTTGGGTAATCTGTTGGCAGGTTGCCCTCAGTCAGCCTAAATATCAAAGTCTTGGGTCCTGCGTCTGTTGCTGTCTCCTCTTCCATGACATCAGGTTGTCAGGGGTATAAAACATGCAGCTGATTTAGTTTTTCTTTCTCCAGATGTCGGGTGCCCCCCAAATAGGGAGCAAAAATATATAAATAAATAAATATATATATATATATATATATATATATATATATATATATATATATATATATATATATATATATATATATATATATATATATATATATATATATAAATGCAATTGTAACAACATAAACTTTACCTTCATCTAAAAGCAAATACACCACAAAGCTGTAGAATATAGTGAAGGAAAGAGAAGTTCTAGAAAAAAGGGGGATGGCGGGTGGGTAACCCGGACTGCAACAGTGAATACACTCGAACATCTACATTTATGGTAAGTGTACACAACTGTACTATGTTCTTCATGTTTCACTGTTGCAGTCATTACATTTGGGTAGAATCCCAAAGTTATGGATGGGAGGCTGGAACTAAATAGCATTAGGAGCGGCTATAGGGCCCTGCAGAACTGCAGTGACAAAGCCTGCCCTGGACTTAGAGAAGAGAGGTAACTGATAATGCTTTGTAAAAGTATGAACAGAGCTCCAAGTAGCAGCTTCTAGAATGTCTTTGGTTGGCACCCCTCTGAGAAAAGCTGCTGACGTAGATGCAGCCCTGATGGAATGTGACCTGATTTCCTTGGGCACCGGTTTACAATGATGTAAATAGCAGAAACAAATGCAGTGGCTTATCCACTTTGAAATAGTCTGCTTTGAAATAGACTTCCCCTCTGATCCTGCAGCAAATGCCACCAGTAGCTGCTCAGACTTTCTTAGAGATATGGTCCTGTTTAAGTAGAATTTTAGTTGTTGTCTGTGTACATCCAAGGAATGCAGAATCCACTCCCCCTTGTTCTGCGGATTTGGATAAAATGTTGGCAGGTGAATAGTTTGGTTAAGAGCAACACTGGATACCACCTTAGGCATAAAGGAAGGATTGGTCCTGAGGGACACCATGTCCAGGTAAAATGTAATAAAAGGCTCCACAGCCATGAGGGCCTGTAGTTCTGAAACCCTTCTTGCTGAAGTGATTGCCAGAAGGAAAGCTGTTTTCCAAGATAAAAACTTTATATCCGCAGTAGCTGCTGGTTGAAATGGAGGCATGGTGAGCTTTTCCAACACAAAATTAAGGTCCCATGCAGGAGTTGGTGATCTTCTGGGGGGGTCTTAAAATTTTGGCCACTCTAAGATACTGATCTACCAGAGGATGAGAAAAGATGGGAGGCTCTGTGCTGTAAAGAGCTGAGATGGCATAGATTTTTATTGATGAAAAAGATAGGCCCTTGTCAAGCATCTCAGTCAAGTATTGTACAATCTGAGGAATATATGGCTTTGCTGTGATAGTCCCTTGTGCTTGGTTCCAAGCACAGAATCTTTTCCGTTTATCAGCATAAGATTTTCTAGTACTAGGCCTTCTGGCTTCCAAAATGACATCCATCACAGATTTACTGAGAGGTGTAGTTTGAATAATTACATGATCAGCCATGCTGCCAGGTTCAGAGTTTGGTGTGCAGAATTTGATTGCTGTGCTGAGACAGTAGACGAGGTATTTGAGGCAAGTACCAAGGAGGGAGTTGAGACATATTCCTCAGAATAGGGTACAAGTGCTGACAAGACCAGTCCGGGGCAATTAGGATCATTTTTGTTTTTTTCTGTCTGACTTTTAGTAAGACCTTGGGAAGAAGAGGCAGAGGAGGAAAGGCGTACACTGATAGGTTTTTCCAGCTGAAGGACAGAGCATCCACTTTCCATGCATGTTGTAATAAGTCCTTGTGCAGAATGTGTCCAGTTGATAATTCTGGTGAGAGGCAAATAGATCTATGTCTGGACTCCCCCATTTCTCTGTTTTCATGATGAAGACTTGTGATCCCATTTCCACTCATGAGGGTCCATAAGATTTCTGTTTAGGTCGTCTGCCAGAGTATTTTGTTTTCCTGGCAGGAATTGAGCTTGAAGATGTAGTTGGTAAGTCAAGGCTGTGTCCCACAATGCCATGGCTAGTCTGCAAAGGGGGTAGGAATATGTACCCCTCTGCTTGTTTATGTACCACATAACCATGGTGTTGTTCATCTTTATCAGTAATTGTCCTGGATGAAGTAACTCCTTGAGGGCTGTCAGGGCATTCTGAACAGCTAACATCTCTTTCTGGTTGATATGCAGATGCATTTGTTTTGGGCTCCATATGCCCTGAATGCATCTCCTCACCAAGTGGGCCCCCCAAGCATAGTCTGATGCATCTGTAGTCAGGGTTTGGGTGGCAGGGGTAGAGTGAAAGACCATCCCGTGTTCTGGTGACATGTCTCTGCCCACCAAAGAAACTCCTGTCGTAGGCAGGGAATGAGAAGAATCATTGTTTCCAGACTGTGACAATGTTGACTCCATAAACTTTTTAGATACCACTGTAGTTTCCTCATATGCAGTCTTGCATATGGAATTAGTAGAATGCAGGATGCCATGAACCCCAAAGTCTGCAAAATTTGTCTTGCAGATAACTGGGTTTTTGTTGCCATATGTTTGAAGTAAATAGTCAGTTGCCTTTGTTTGTCTGGCATAAGGTAAGACATTTGGGCAGTTGTATTCAAGCTTGCACTCAGGAATGTAATCTTTTGAGAGGGCATCAGTTGTGATTTCTTTCCATTTATTGTGTACCCTAGGCATGTTAGAAGCCTTTTTACAAATGCCAGATGTTGAAGAAGAATGTCCTTGTTTTCTGCTTGAATGAGACAGTTGTTCAAGTAAGGATAGATGTGTATGCTTCTTTGTCTGCAAAATGCAATTACTGGTGCCAGGCACTTTGTAAAGACCCTAGGCACAGTAGATAAGCCAAAGGGCAGTGCAGAGAATTGGTAATGCATAAAACCAGCCTTGAAGCGGAGGTATCTTCTGCACGATTCCCTTATTGGGATATGCAGGTATGCCTCTTTTAAGTCTAGAGTCACTAGCCAAGCGTTCCTGCCCAGCATGGGTAGAAGCTGTTGCAAAGTCAGCATTTTGAATTTTTGGATGTCCAAGAATGTGTTCAAAATCGATAAATCCAGTATTGGGTGCCAGGCATTGTCTTTTCTGGATACCAAGAAGTAAAACCCTTGCCCTTTTTCCTGTTCTGGTACTGGCTGAATAGCCCCCATATCCATGAGGGACGTAACTTGTTTCTGTGCCTCAGTCCATTGATTTTTTTGGCAGATCTGGCAACTGTTTTGAATTGGTAAGGTATGGAAATGAAATCTGTATCCGTGGGATACTATGTTTAATACCCACTTGTCCTGGGTTATTAACTGCCAATTTTGAGCATGAAGTGCTAATTTTCTCCCTAAGGGGGCTGCCAAAAGATAAGTGCTTGGTGATGGCAGAGGGAAGTCATTGAGACTGTTTACTGTATAGTTGTGCTTTGTTTCCTCCAGATTTGGAGGTAGAGGTACCCCATTGCTTTGACCTGTAAGAACCCTGTGATTGGTATCTAGCATCTTTTGAGCTCCTGGATTTGCCCTGTGAGGCTCTGTCAGACACAGGAAAGGGCCAATTTTTTGTAGGCCGGTGTCTATTGAATATTGGCGGCTGCACTTGTAAGAAGTCTTTTACAGTTTGCATAGACTTAGCTTTGTCTGCCATTTTCTTTAAAACCTCTTCTGCCTTATTACCAAACAGAGTATCATGCTGTAAAGGTGCATCCAACAATTTAGATTTAACATGATCAGGCAGATTTTGCTCCTTGAGCCAGGCATGCCTTCTAATCACAGATCCATAACTGTGGCCCTGCAGGAGGCCTCCAAGGAATCAAAACCACATTCCAGAGTATGCTTTCCAACCTGTACTGCTGCATGCAATAATTCCTATAATTCTTTATTTCCCACACATTCAGAAATCAACATCATTTTCTGTTTCAATAATCCCATAACATGCTGTTGATATTTAAGCATATGAAACTGGCAGTTTAAAGCCCTAATTGCCAAGGTTGCAGACGTATAAATCTTCTTTCCCCATCTAT
Organism: Protopterus annectens; assembly: GCF_019279795.1. Taxonomy (NCBI): domain Eukaryota; kingdom Metazoa; phylum Chordata; order Ceratodontiformes; family Protopteridae; genus Protopterus; species Protopterus annectens. The sequence continues at coordinate 376,010,103 of NC_056743.1, forward strand.
CCAGTGCCCTGGAATCTCTATCAGAGGGGGTAGGATTCTTAGCTGTTGAGGCCTTTACACCTTTGGGACACTGTGAGATAGTTTCAGGGTCAGCAGCAGGATTTTTGAATAAAAGTTTGAGGGAGTCAGGAACCCTGTAATATCTGTCTGGCTTACTAGGAGCAGGAGGTAGGGAATCTGGAGCCATGTTTGATTCTGAAAACACATCATCAACAATGTCTAATACAGGAGGTATGGCCAAAGGCCTATGCTGAGGAAGAAGAAGGAAATCCCTAAGTCTCTTTTTTGATTCTGAGAAAGCCTGACTCTCCCAATGAAAATGTTCCCTCAAAGTATGCAAGGTTTCCCCAAAAGAATAATCTTCAGGAGGAGATGCAGATGGGATGGATTCTTCTGCATCTGAATACTCATATGGTGGTATAGAAAATTCCTGATCAGAAGAGGAATCAGAAGAAATAGAAACCTGATCTGAAGATTCATAATCAGTGTCTTGCCTAGGCCTCTTATCAAGGAGGGGTTGGGAACCCCTGATCAAGGTAATTAAGTCTTCAGCCATTTTGATCATCTGTTTTTTGGGCATAGAGGCCTGGGCACGTGGCTTATGCGTCAGTTTTTTAGCCTTAGAAATTGCTATTGTCTTTGTTTTTGAAGTTGGCGTCAGTTTTATATAGAAATGCTGAGGCTTGAAAACACCCTCAGAAGCCAGTGCCTGCTCAATGGTTCTGGACCCATCTGAGGGAGAGAGATCCATGGGTACAATACTCTGAGAATCTCGTGGCATGCCGGACTCCACATGGGTCTCGGTAGAGGCCTGCGACTCAAAAGTAGTGGGTATCAGGGGCTGCAAAAGCACCTCACTGAGTACCGGCGAACCGGCGACTGGCTTAGGATAAGCTTTGTTGTTGGTTTTGGACCTTGGATGCTTTTTCTGAACTCTGTTAGTCGGATTGCTATCCGACGACATTTAGGAATTGTTAAATCTGTTTCCAAAATATTTTGAAGCAAAGATATACTGACGCTTAATAGTGCGTTGGTTAAATCTAGCACAAAACCGACAGCAAGGCATGTTATGATCTAGGCCTAGGCAAGGAATACAGTACAAACGGAAATCCTTATGAGGTATTTGCTTCCCATAAGTAATGCAATTATTAACTAATACTGACATCGGTAAGGAGCAATAAAAAGTTTCCCCAATGGGGTACTTAGCTTTAAAAGAAGACTTTGATTCTGAAACTCGAATGCAAAAATTTCAGGAGTCAGCCGACCGGCATTTGCGAACTGCTTCTGCTTCGGGCACCGTGCAGAAAGAAAGACTTAAGAAAATGGCACCAGCTGCATGTTTTATACCCCTGACAACCTGATGTCATAGAAAAGGAGACAGCAACTGACGCAGGACCCAAGACTGTGATATTCAGGCCGACTGAGGGCAACCTGCCAGCAGATTGCCCAAATGTAATGACTGCAACAGTGAAACACGAAGAACATTTATAGATAACTTCACTAAACTAGGTATAAATCCGTATGTCACAAGATGGGTTGCCAACTGGCTCACTGACAGATCCCACACTGTGAAAGTAGCAGACTCCAAATCCAACTCCAGACCAATGACAAGTGGAGTACCACAGGGTTCAGTCCTGGGTCCTCTCCAGTTTGGTATCTACTTCTCTGAAGTATAGGCTAACACAGAAGGTCTTTGGCTAATGAAGTTTGCAGATGACTGCAAACTAGGAGCCATAATCAAAACTCCAAAAGATGCGGACATCCTACAAAAGGGTCTCGGTGAGACAGATGCCTGGTGCCAAAGCCATGGCCTCAAGCTCAATGTCAAAAAGTGCATTGTCATCCCTTTTAGTAAAAACTCTGTACCCATGAACTACTACATAGGCGGTAGTCTACTTAACATGGAAAGTGTGATGAGACCTTGGGACACAGATGGACAGTAGTCTCTCCTTTGATAATCACATCGCCACAGTAGTCAGGAAATCCTTCTACATGGCACACCTCATCAAAAAAGGTTTCTCATCCAGGAAAAAAGAGGTAATTGTTCCCCTCTACTCATCACTCATTAGACCCATAATAGAGTACAACACTTCTTTTAGTATGTACCTCACAAGACATCTACAACAACTGGAAAGGCCGCAGAAACACCTCACAAAGAGGATTACCAGCCTCAAGGAGATACCCTATGCAGACACTCTCAAAAAACTGCAGCTTTACTCAGTTGCATATCGCCTACTCAGAGGCAATCTCTGTCTAACACACAAAGCTATGTCAAACCCAGAGATTTTGGACATGCTCCACTCAAAAAAATCCCAATCCCTCTGAGCTGCATGCTCTAGGAACCTAAACCTTGTCACCACAATAAACAGAACATGCTGGAGGGATAGATTCCCATCCCAGAGACTTCCCATACTCTGGAACAAACTACCTATCTATATCAAATGAAGCTCCTCATTAGCACACTTCAAGAAAAATCTTGATGATTGGATGGGAGATAGGAAATTCACCCCAGGGATCACTTCTGCTCGACAGTGGCACAGGGAAATAATTTTCTTGGGTGGCGAAAGCCAGGCTACTTTTTTGCTAGACTTATATAGGCCCTAGGGCCATTAGCCTAGTACCTACATATGAACCTATAAGACAGATGAGAAACATAAAAAAATGCCAGATCAAATATAAAATACTTCAGTCAGACAAGCAATATTTCAGTCAGGCAAAGTTAAGTCAAAGCAGAACTCTGAAAGGTTAAAATGCCAATAAATGTTCTTATCAATCAGCGATATATTTCCAGATTGTTTGAGAATCACATCAGTCAGAACACCAGGAGTTTTCAACAGTGTATGTTAGAATTTACAAACAGAAACTATTTTCAAATCAGCAAGCCTTGAAGCAATCAGATAACAGAAAAGCTGTTAGACCAGTTTTATAAACTCCACTTCAGAAATGGGGGGAAGCAGTTTCAGGACAGATGAGAAACATAAAACAATGCCAGAAAATATATAAAATAATTCAGTCAGGCAAAATTAAGACAATGCAGAACTCTGAAAGGTTAAAATGCCAAGAAATGTACTTATCAATCATCAATATATTGCCAGATTGTTTCAGAATAACACCAGCCAGAACAGCAGGAGTTTCCAGCATGTATGTAAGTAATTACAAACATGAACTATTTTTAAATCAGCAAGCCTTGAAGCAACCAGATAACAGAAAAGCTGGTAGACCAGTTTTATAAACTCGACTGCATAAACAGGGGGAGCAGTTTCAGGACAGATGAGAAACATAAAACAATGCCAGAAAATATATAAAATAATTCAGTCAGGCAAACAATAATTCAGTCAGGCAAAATTAAGACAATGCAGAACTCTGAAAGGTTAAAATGCCAAGAAATGTACTTATCAATCATCAATATATTGCCAGATTGTTTCAGAATAACACCAGCCAGAACACCAGGAGTTTCCAGCATGTATGGAAGTAATTACAAACATGAACTATTTTTAAATCAGCAAGCCTTGAAGCAACCAGATAACAGAAAAGCTGGTAGACCAGTTTTATAAACTCGACTGCATAAACAGGGGGGAGCAGTTTTAGGACAGATGAGAAACATAAAACAATGCAAGAAAATATATAAAATAATTCAGTCAGGCAAGCAATAGTTCAGTCAGGCAAAATTAAAACAATGCAGACCTCTGGAAGGTTAAAATGCCACTAAATATACTTATTAATCAACAATATATTTCCAAATTGTTTGACAGGCTCACCAGCTAGAACAGCAGGAGTTTCCAACAGTGTATGCTAGAATTTACAAACAGAAACTGTTTTTAAATCAGCAAGCCTGGAAGCAATCAGATAATACAAAAGCCGTTAGACCAGTTTTATAACCTCCACCTCGGAAATGGGTCTATATTATGATTTTGCACACTAACAACAGTGAGCGACACGTAATCGACCCCCATGTAAACAGAAGCTCACAAGGTTGAAACCTCAGAATAGTGATTTTTTTCCAACAGGAAAAAAATTGCTGTTTCGTAATAATAAAAAAAAAACCCCACAACTGCAAAACATTACATAATGTGGGTGGCTTCACCGCCCCCACCCCTTGATGTGTGGAGGGCTGTGCCCCCTCTCACCCCATACTTAAATATACCAACTCTGAGATCACACTACAGTGCCAAAAATGGCAAATTAACAAAAGCGAACAAGCTAATTCTTTCCCGGGGAAAGAATTCACTGAAAAGTCGCTTTGCTATTTTGCCTTTTCATGCTTTTCAGTTCGATGAAGATGCATTTGACAAACTGTGTCTGTGACAGCGTAATAGGGAGCTTCAGAAATAGCGGGAAAGCAGTTTCATGACAGATGATAACATAAAACAATGCCAGAGAATATATAAACTAGTTCAGTCACACAAAGTTAAGACAATGCAGAACTCTGAAAGGTGAAAATGCCAAGAAATATACTTATCAATCAGTGGTATATTTCCAGAATGTTTGAGAATCACAACAGGCAGAACACCATGAGTTTCAAACAGTGTATGCAAGAATTTACAAACAGAAACTATTTTTAAATCATAAACAATGTCAGAAAATATATAAAATAATTCAGTTAAGACAATGCAAAACTCTGAAAGGTTGAAATGCCAAGAAAAATACTTCTCAATCAGTGATATATTTCCAGATTGTTTGAGAATCACACCAGCCAGAACACCATGAGTTTCTAACAGTGTATGCAAGAATTTACAAACAGAAACTATTTTTAAATCAGCAAGCCCTGAGGCAATCAGATAACACAAAAGCTGTTAGACCAGTTTTATAAACTCCACTAGCAGAAATGGGTCTATATTATGATATCGCACACTCACAACAGCGAATGACACATAATCGCCCGCATTCAAGCAAAAGCTTACAATGTTGAAACCTCAGAACAGTGATTGTTTTCCAAGGGATAAAAATCACTGTTCCATAATAAAAACAAAAAAAGAAAAAAACTGTAAAACATTACATAATGTGGGTGACTTCGACCCCCACACCCCCTGATGTAGGGTGCTGTGCCCCCTCACACCCCCTACTTAAATATACCAACTTCATGATCGGACTACAGTGCCAAAAATGGCAAATTAATGAAAGCAGCCAAGCTAATTCTTTCCCAGGGTAAGAATTCACTGAAAAGCCACTTCACAATTTTACCTTTTCACTCATTTCAGTTCGATGAAGATGCATTCGACAAACTGTGCCTGCGACAGCGTAATAGACAACCTCAGAAAATAGGGGGAAAGCAGTATTAGGACAGATGAGAAACATAAAACAATGCCAGAAAATATATAAACTACTAAAGTCAGGCGCAAACAATAATTCAGTCAGGCAAAGTTAAAACAATGCAGAACTCTGAAAGGTTAAAATGCCAAGAAATATACTTATCAATCAGTGATATATTTGCAGATTGTTTGAGAATCACACCAGCCAGAACACCAGGAATTTCCAACAGTGCATACAAGAATTTACAAACAGAAACAATTTTTAAATCAGCAAGCCTTGAAGCAATCAGATAACACAAAAGCTGTTAGACCAGTTTTATAACCTCCACCTCAGAAATAGGGGGAAGCAGTTTCAGGACAGATAAGCAACATAAAACAATGCCAGAAAATATATAAAATAATTTAGCCAGGCAAACAATAATTCAGTCAAGCAAAATTAAGACAATGCAGAACTCTGAAAGGTTAAAATGCCAAGAAATATACTTATGAATGAGGGATATATTTCCAGATTGTTTGAGAATCATACCTGCCAGAACACCAGGAGTTTCCAACAGTGTATGCAAGAATTTGCGAACAGAAATTATTTTAAATCAGCAAGCCTTGAAGCAATCAGATAACACAAAAGCTGTTAGACTAGTATTATAAACTCCACCTCAGAAACAGGGGGAAGCAGTTTCAGGACAGATGAGAAACATATAACAATGTCAGAAAATATATCAAATAATTCAGTCAAGCAAACAATAATTCAGTCTAGATTGTGCTGGTGAGACTGCAGATAGACAAACCAAAAAACTGAAAGAGGAAACAAACACTGTGAAAATAAAACAAAAATAGGGATCCTGTAGCCACAAAGCCTCTCCAATTACCACCCCATTGCTATACTCTCCCCTGTCTCCAAGATACTTGAAAAATGTATCAACACCCAAGTCTCCAACTACCTCCTAGCTAATAATCTCCTCTCCAAAACCCAACATGGTTTCAGGCCATATCACAGCACTACCTCCACTCTTCTCTCCTTCACAAACAATATACTTCATCACAAAAACAATGGCCTCTTCTCTACTGCCATATTTCTAGATCTCTCAAAGGCCTTTGACATGGTATCTCATGAGCTACTACTCTCTACTTTCCCCAACCTCTCCTTCTCACAACCAGCATGCAGCTGGTTCCACAGCTATCTACATGGATGCCAGCAGTCAGTAATCTGGAACAATAACACATCACCTCACCTCCCAGTTACTCTCAGAGTTCCTAAGGGTCTATCCTTGGCCCTCTGCTATTCTCACTTTTCACTAACAACCTACATACTGCCACCACACAAGCATCCCTTATACAGTATGCAGATGACTTTACTCTCATCTGCTCTGCCCCCACTCAACCAGAACTACAACAAATCACACAGGAATCATTCTGTTCTGTAGAAAGCTGGCTATCCAATGCTCAGCTCCTACTCAACCCAAGTAAGACAAAACTTCTCCTGTTCCAACCTTCCAAAGCCATCCAAAACACCCCCCATTTCAACATTCTTGCCAAAGACAATACCATCATCTCTCCATCAGAACACACAAAATTACTTGGTGTGGAAATAGACAACAAACTTAGATTTGACACCCACACATCTCTCACATAAAAAAGTTCACAAGAAACTTGGTGCATTATATTGAAGTCGACAATTCCTAACCAAGGCAGCTAGAATCTCCATAGCCAGTTCCCAGCTTATCTCCACCCTACTCTATGCATCCTCAATACTTACCAACCTTAGACAGACATACAGAAGCTGGATGCTTGTTACAATAAAATTGCTAAATTTGCCACTGGAACCTCCTACCGCAGCCATCATTGTATCTCCCTTAAAGAACTAAACTGGCTAGAACACCCACAACTCCTTCACTTTAATCAACTCATCCTCTCTCATAAACTTATTAACGACCCCCTTAACATCCCTTCAAAACCTTCTCCAACCCTATCAACCCACTAGGCCCCTAAGATCAAGCAACAAAAATCAACTTACTATTATCAAACCCAAAAACTCAGCAGGAGAAGCCATATTTTCATGTACCATATCTAAACTTTGGAACAATCTTCCACCCTCTATAACTACTCTACCTTCCAGCAGCCTTTTCAAGACTGCATTCAAATTTCACTTAAATTTGCACTGGCTTTGTCCTTGTTCTAATCCAGACTAACAACCCCACCCTTACCCCCCACCTAGACTCTTAACCCAACTATACTACCACCACTACTAACCACAGTCAGAAATAGCCAGTTGACTTTACATACTTTAATATCTTGTCTGACAACTTTGTTACTAATATTATAAATGACAAGAAACTATTTTAACTTGCAATATTTTCTGTATATACTGTTGATAATCAATATCTTGTTATTGTATTATATCCAACAACCTGTAATGTTGTTTCCTATTGCTGCAACTTTGTATCTCTAGCATATACATAATGTGGAGCTTTTCTCCCTGGGCATCTACTGAAAAAGGACCTGCGTCCAGTCAGAATTTCCTGGAAAACAAATGTAAATAAATAAATAAAATAAATCAGCAAGCCTAGAAACAATCAGATAACACAAAAGCTGTTAGACCAGTTTTATAAACTCCACCTCAGAAATAATTGGGAAGCAGTTTCAGGAAAGATGAGAAACATAAACAATGCCAAAACATATATAAAATAATTCAGTCAAACAAAATGAAGACAATGCAGAACTCTGAAAGGTTAACATGCCAAGAAATATACTTATCAGTCAGCGATATATTTCCAGATTGTTTGAGAATCACACCAGCCAGAACACCAGGAGTTTTCAACAGTGTATGCAAGCACTTACAAACAGAAACTATTTTTAAATCAGCAGTCCTTGAAGCAATCAGATAACACAAAGGCTGTTAGACCAGTTTTATAAACTCCAACTCAGAAAAAGGGGTAAGCACTTTTGGGACAGATGAGAAGCATAAAACAATGCCAGAAAATATATAAAATAATTCAGTCAGGTAAAATATAATTCAGTCAGGCAAAATTAAGACAATGCAGAACTCTGAAAGGTTAAAATCCCAAGAAATATACTTATCAATCAGTGATATATTTCTAGATTGAGAATCACATGAGCCAGAACACCAGACGTTTCCAACAGTGTATGCAAGAATTTACATACAGAAACTACTTTTAAATCAGCAAGCCTTGAAGCATTAAGATAACACAAAGCTGTTACACCAGTTTTGTAAACTCCACCTCAGAAATAGGGGGGGAAGCAGTTTCAAGACAGAAGTAGAAACCTCATGACACCCATGCAGATGGATAATAGAGGTACGACTGCTGAAACCTACACAAATGCACTTTATAAGCACTTACACAAATGCATGGATCATGCAATCCCTAACAAAACCAAGATGCTAGCCTCTAAAAAAGGAAGCCAATCTGGTGGTCCCCTGCCATAAACAAACTCTACAACAGAAGAAAGAAACTGTTGCAAAAAAAGAGTAAAAATCCCATGAATGGAGGAACTCCCTGGTCAACCTCAGTAAGAAGCTGAGATCCCTCATAAAATCCTCCAAAGCTAGTTACGAAAACAAAATTGCCACTGATTCTAAAGACAACCACAAAGCATTCTATAGTTATGTCAAGAATCTCAACGGCAACACCCAGATCTGCTCTGAGTTACAGCACAATGGCACTAAATATACAGAACCAACTGATATTGCCAACATCCTGGCAGATAGGTTCAGTGCTAACTTTACCCCTCTCTCTCACCCCCCTAAAGGGACCACCTCTATACCAGAAGATTGCAAAGTTTCTGTAATCATGGCTGAACAGGTAAAAAACACACTCTCCAAAGCCAAGAACACAGCATCCATGGGACCTGACAACATCCCAGGCTGTGTTCTACATAAACTACAGAATGAACTGGCACCCCACCTAAGTACCATGTTCAGTCATAGCCTCACCTCAAGCTATGTGCCCACTGAATGTCGCACAGTGACAGTTATCCACTCAACAAAGGGGGAGCCACCATGGACCCTGGAAACTAGTGCCCCATTAGCCTGATGATTCTGGTCTGCAAGGCTATGGAATGTATCATCATGGAACTTATAAACAATGACACTGGTAATCTCCAAACTCAGGACCCCATGCAGTTCGGGTTTGTAAAAGGCAGATCATGTCTCCTAAACCTGATAGAATTCCTTGAAGTAGTCACCAAAGCCATAGATGAAGGTAAGGTGGTTCAGGCAGCCTATCTAGATCTTGCCAAGGCTTTTGACACCATCCCCCACTCTGGAAAGTACAGTTGTGTACACTTACCATAATGTAGATGTTAAAGTGTATTCACTGCTGCAGTCATTACATTTGGGTAATCTGTTGGCAGGTTGCCCTCAGTCGGCCTGAATATCAAAGTCTTGGGTCCTGCGTCGGTTGCTGTCTCCTCTTCCATGACATGAGGTTGTCAGGGGTGTAAAACATGCAGCTGATGCCATTTTCTTTAGTTTTTCTTGCTCCAGATGTCGGGTGCCCCCCAAATAGGGAGCAAAAATATATAAATATATATATATATATATATATATATATATATATATATATATATATATATATGCAATTGTAACAACATAAACTTTACCTTCATCTAAAAGCAAATACACCACAAAGGCTGTAGAATATAGTGAAGGAAAGAGAAGTTCTAGAAAAAAGGGGGATGCCGGGTGGGTAACCCGGACTGCAACAGTGAATACACTCGAACATCTACATTTATTGTAAGTGTACACAACTGTATTATGTTCTTTGTGTTTCACTGTTGCAGTCATTACATTTGGGTAGAATCCCAAAGTTATGGATGGGAGGCTGGAACTAAATAGCAATAGGAGAGGCTATAAGGCCCTGCAGAACTGCAGTGACAAAGCCTGCCCTGGACTTAGAGAGGAGAGGTAATTGATAATGCTTTGTAAAAGTATGAACAGAGCTCCAAGTAGCAGCTTCTAGAATGTCTTTGGTTGGCACCCCTCTGAGAAAAGCTGCTGACGTAGATGCAGCCCTCGTAGAATGTGACCTGATTCCCTTGGGCACTGGTTTACAATGATGTAAATAGCAGAAACAAATGCAGTGGCTTATCCACTTTGAAATAGTCTGCTTTGAAATAGCCTTCCCCTCTGATCCTGCAGCAAATGCCACCAATAGCTGCTCAGACTTTCTTAGAGATATGGTCCTGTTTAAGTAGAATTTTAGTTGTCTGTGTACGTCCAAGGAATGCAGAATCCACTCCCCCTTGTTCTGCAGATTTGGATTAAAAGTTGGCAGGTGAATAGTTTGGTTAAGAGCAACACTGGATACCACCTTAGGCATAAAGGAAGGATTGGTCCTGAGGGACACCCTGTCCGGGTAAAATGTAAGAAAAGGCTCCACAGCCATGAGGGCCTGTAGTTCTGAAACCCTTCTTGCTGAAGTGATTGCCAGAAGGAAAGCTGTTTTCCAAGATAAAAACTTTATATCTGCAGTAGCTGCTGGTTCAAATGGAGGCATGGTGAGCTTTTCCAACACAAAATTAAGGTCCCATGCAGGAGTTGGTGATCTTCTGGGGGGGGGTCTTAAAATTTTGGCCCCTCTAAGATACTGATCTAGCAGAGGATGAGAAAAGATGGGAGGCTGTGTGCTGTAAAGAGCTGAGATGGCAGAGGCATAGATTTTTATTGATGAAAAAGATAGGCCCTTGTCAAGCATCTCAGTCAAGTATTGTAAAATCTGAGGAATATATGGCTTTGCTGTGATAGTCCCTTGTGCTTGGTTCCAAGCACAGAATCTCTTCCATTTATCAGCATAAGATTTTCTAGTACTAGGCCTTCTGGCTTCCAAAATGACATCCATCACAGATTTACTTAGAGGTGTTGTTTGAATAATTACATGACAAGCCAGGTTCAGAGTTTGGAGTGTGCAGAATTTGATTGCTGTGCTGAGACAGTAGATGAGGTATTTGAGGCAAGTACCAAGGAGGGAGTTGAGACATATCCCTCAGAATAGGGTACCAGTGCTGGCGAGACCAGTCCAGGGCAATTAGGATCATTTTTGTTTTTTCCTGTCTGACTTTTAGTAAGACCTTGGGAAGAAGAGGCAGAGGAGGAAAGGCGTACACTGATAGGTTTTTCCAACTGATTGACAGAGCATCCACTTTCCATGCTTGTCTGTGATAAGTCCTTGTGCAGAATTTGTCCAGTTGATAATTCTGGGGAGAGGCAAATAGATCTATGTCTGGACTCCCCCATTTCTCTGTTATCATGCTGAAGACTTGTGATCCCATTTCCACTCATGGGGGTCCATAAGATTTCTGTTTAGGTCATCCGCCAGAGTATTTTGTTTTCCTGGCAGGAATTGAGCTTGAAGATGTAGTTGGTAAGTAAAGGCTGTGTCCCACAATGCCATGGCTAGTCTGCAAAGGGGGTATGAATATGTACCCCCCTGCTTGTTTATGTACCACACAACCATGGTGTTGTCCATCTTTATCAGTAATTGTCCTGGATGAAGTAACTCCTTGAAGGCTGTCAGGGCATTCTGAACAGCTAACATCTCTTTCTGGTTGATATACAGATGCATTTGTTTTGGGCTCCATATGCCCTGAATGCATCTCCCTGCCAAGTGGGCCCCCCCAAGCATAGTCTGATGCATCTGTAGGTAGGGTTTGGGTGACAGGGGGTAGAGTGAAAGACCATCCCATGTTCTGGTGACATGTCTCTGCCCACCAAAGAAACTCCTGTTGTAGGCAGGGAATGAGAAGAATCATTGTTTCTAGACTGTGACAATGTTGACTCCATAACCTTTTAGGTACCATTGTAGTTTCCTCATATGCAGTCTTGCATTTGAAATTAGTAGAATGCAGGATGCCATGAACCCCAAAGCCTGCAGAATTTGTCTTGCAGATAACTGGGTTTTTGTTGCCATCTGACTGAAGTAAATAGTCAGTTGCCTTTGTCTGGCATAAGGTAAGCCATTTTGGCAGCTGTATTCAAGCTTGCACCCAGGAATGTAATCTTTTGAGAGGGTAGCAGGTGTGATTTCTTTTTGTTTATTGTGTACCCTAGGCATGTTAGAAGCCTTTGTACAAACGCCAGATGTTGAAGAGTGCCCCTGACCTCTGCTTGAATGAGACAGTCGTCCAGATACGGATAGATTTGTATGCTTCTTTGTCTGCAGAATGCAATTACTGGTGCCAGGCACTTTGTAAAGACCCTGGACGCAGTAGATAAGCCAAAGGGCAGTGCAGAGAATTGGTAATGCATAAAACCAGCCTTGAAGCGGAGGTATCTTCTGCACGATTCCCTTATTGGGATATGCAGGTATGCCTCTTTTAAGTCTAGAGTCACTAGCCAAGCGTTCCTGCCCAGCATGGGTAGAAGCTGTTGCAAAGTCAGCATTTTGAATTTTGGGATGTCCAAGAATGTGTTCAAAATTGATAAATCCAGTATTGGGTGCCAGGCATTGCCTTTTCTGGGTACCAAGAACAGTCTTGAGTAAAACCCTTGCCCTTTTTCCTGTTCTGGTACTGGCCGAATAGCCAACTTCTACACACACCGCTGTAAAGATAAATCCAATAAATAACACAACGCTGAGCAAAAAATGACCTTTATATCACAAACACAAAGCTTTCAGGTATTACAGCCTTTCTCAATGCTTTAACACAGGTTCACTTAAAAACAGCATTTAAATAGGAGCCATAAAACACATGACACACAGCCCAAACATCATGTGATAAAATTAACTTAATAAATGCATCAATCTAAAAATCATTACTAAAAATCAATACATGACCATAATATATAACAATTATATCAATATTTTAGTTATAAATAGTTAAAATATATAACATTACATTCAAAGTCTTACTTTAACTTTGTGCGCTGTAATTTAGCCAAAACAGGTTTTAAAGAGACAGAAGAGTTCAAACCTGGATGTTGATCTGCTGAAAATCTAATAATCCATTCAAATTCTCTGACTTCTAATAAATTTCCAATATCACCTCCTCTAGCGGATAGTGTAACAGTATCAATTACTCTAAATTTAAATCTATGACCTAAACCATGTGTATTAATGTGTTTAAACAATGCATTATTTCCACAAGCTCTTCTAATTTCAGACTTGTGTTCTATTATCCGTTCTTTTAATCTCCTAGTAGTTTTTCCAATATAAAATGAACAGCATACTATGCACATTGCTAAATAAACCACATTATTTGTATTACATGTGGCCGAAATATCAAATATAAATTCCTTATGTGTTAATGGGTGCAAAAATTTACTGTTATCAGATGACCCACATAGAATGTCATCACAACAACTACAATTACCACATATAGAAGTACCTTTCTTTCTTATAACACAAGTAAAATCAGCTACCGTTCTAAAATCTTTATAGCATAACATGCTCTTTATAGTTTTCATGTTTTTATAAGCAAACTTGGGTTTATCATCCAAGATTGCCCTAATTTCATTGGATGCCATTAGTACTGTCCAATATTTACTAATAATACTCCTTACTGATCTTGTCCTAGTACTATATGAGGTGATATATCTAAGCTTCCCTTCCCTACTAACATCACTAAAGCTACTATTTTTATATTCACCATTAGACAAAAATATAGGTATAAAGGTGGTCGACCTGTTCGTTATTACTTGGGTCTTAATATCAAGCAGAATATCAGGATCATATCCACTATCTAAAAATTCGGTGTTTAAAGGGCAATCTTGGATGATAAACCTAAGTTTGCTTTTAAAAACATGAAAACTATAAAGAGCATGTTATGCTATAAAGATTTTAGAACAGTAGCTGATTTTACTTGTTTTATAAGAAAGAAAGGTACTTCTATATGTGGTAATTGTAGTTGTTGTGATGACATTCTATGTGGGTCATCTGATAACAGTAAATTTTTGCACCCATTAACACATAAGGAATTTATATTTGATATTTCGGCCACATGTAATACAAATAATGTGGTTTATTTAGCAATGTGCATAGTATGCTGTTCATTTTATATTGGAAAAACTACTAGGAGATTAAAAGAACGCATAATAGAACACAAGTCTGAAATTAGAAGAGCTTGTGGAAATAATGCATTGTTTAAACACATTAATACACATGGTTTAGGTCATAGATTTAAATTTAGAGTAATTGATACTGTTACACTATCCGCTAGAGGAGGTGATATTGAAAATGTATTAGAGGTCAGAGAATTTGAATGGATTATTAGATTTTCAGCAGATCAACATCCAGGTTTGAACTCTTCTGTCTCTTTAAAACCTGTTTTGGCTAAATTACAGCGCACAAAGTTAAAGTAAGACTTCGAATGTAATGTTGTATATTTTAACTATTTATAACTAAAATATTGATATAATTGTTATATATTATGGTTATGTATTGATATTTAGTAATGATTTTTAGATTGATGCATTTATTAAGTTAATTTTATCACATGATGTTTGGGCTGTGTGTCGTGTCGTTTATGGCTCCTATTTAAATGCTGTTTTTAAGTGAACCTGTGTTAAAGCATTGAGAAAGGGTGTAATATCTGAAAGCTTTGTGTTTGTGATATAAAGGTAATTTTTTGCTCAGCGTTGTGTTATTTACTGGCTGAATAGACCCATATCCATGAGGGACATAACTTGTTTTTGTGCCTCAGTCCATTGATTTTTTGGCAGATCTGGCAACTGTTTTGAATTGGCAAGGTATGGAAATGAAGTCTGTATCCATGGGATACTATGTTTAATACCCAGTTGTCCTGGCTTATTAACTGCCAATTTTGAGCATGAAGTGCTAATTTTCCCCCTAAGGGGGCTGCCAAAAGATAAGTGCTTGGTGATGGCAGAGGGAAGTCATTGAGACTGTTTACTGTATGGTTGTGCCTTGTTTCTTCCAGATTTGGAGGTAGAGGCACCCCATTGCTTTGAACTGTAAGAACCCTGTGATTGGTATCTAGAGCCATTTGAGCTCCTGGATTTGCTCCGTGAGGCTCTGTCAGACACAGGAAAGGACAAATTTTTTGTAGGCCGGTGTCTACTGAATATTGGTGGCTGCACTTGTAAGAAGCCTTTTACAGTTTGCATAGACTTAGCTTTGTCTTCCATTTTCTTTAAAACCTCTTCTGCCTTATTACCAGAGTATCATGCTGTAAAGGTGCATCCAACAATTTAGATTTAACATGATCAGGCAGATTTTGCTCCTTGAGCCAGGCATGCCTTCTAAGCACAGATCCAGTAACTGTGGCCCTGCAGGAGGCCTCCAAGGAATCAAAACCACATTGCAGAGTATGCTTTTCAACCTGTACTGCTGCATGCAATAATTCCTGTAATTCTTTATTTTCCACACATTCAGAAATCAACATCATTTTCTGTTTCAATAATCCCATAACATGCTGTTGATATTTAAGCATACGAAACTGGCAGTTTAAAGCCCTAATTGCCAAGGTTGCAGACGTATAAATCTTCTTTCCCCATCTATCCAGCGCCCTGGAATCTCTATCAGAGGGGGTAGGAGTCTTAGCTGTTGAGGCCTTTACACCTTTGGGATGCTGTGAGGTAGTTTCAGGGTCAGTAGCAGGATTTTTGAATAAAAATTTGTGGGAGTCAGGAACCCTGTAATATCTGCCTGGCTTACTGGGAGCCGGAGGTAGGGAATCTGGAGCCATGCTTGATTCCAAAAACACATCATCAACAATGTCTAATACAGGAGGTATGGCCAAAGGCCTATGCTGAGGAAGAAGAAGGAAATCCCTAAGTCTCTTTTTTGATTCTGAGAAAGCCTGACTCTCCCAATGAAAATGTTCCCTCAAAGTATGCAAGGTTTCCCCAAAAGAATAATCTTTAGGAGGAGATGCAGATGGGATGGATTCTTCTGCATCTGAATCCTCATAGGGTGGTATAGAAAATTCCTGATCAGAAGAGGAATCAGAGGAAATAGAAACCTGATCTGAAGATTCATAATCAGTGTCTTGCCTAGGCCTCTTATCAAGGAGGGGTTGGGAACCCCTGATCAAGGTAATTAAGTCTTCAGCCATTTTGATCATCTGTTTTTTGGGCATAGAGGCCTGAGCACGTGGCTTATTCGTCAGTTTTTTATCCTTAGAAATTGCTATTGTCTTTGTTTTTGAAGCTGGCGTCAGTTTTATATAGAAATGCTGAGGCTTGAAAACACCCACAGAAGCCGGTGCCTGCTCAGGGGTTCTGGACCCATCTGAGGGAGAGACATCCATGGGTACAATAATCTGAGAATCTCACGGCATGCTGGACTCCACATGGGTCTCGGTAGAGGCCTGTGACTCAAAAGTAGTGGGCATCAGGGGCTGCGAAAGCACCTCACTGAGTACCGGCGAACCGGCGACTGGCTTAGGATAAGATTTGTTGTTGGTTTTAGACCTCAACGGTCTGTCTCTGTCATTTTCTTTACGCTTTTTGTGAACTCTGTTAGTCGGATTGTTATCCGATGACATTTAGGGATTGTTAAATCTGTTTCCAAAATATCTTGAAGCAAAGATATACTGACGCTTAATAGTGTGTTGGTTAAATCTAGCACAAAACCAACAGCAAGGCACGTTATGATCTAGGCCTAGGCAAGGAATACAGTACAAACGGAAATCCTTATGAGGTATTTGCTTCCCACAAGTAATGCAATTATTAACTTTTACTGACATTGGTAAGGAGCAAGAAAAAGTTTCCCCAATGGGGTACTTAGCTTTAATAGAAGACTTTGGTTCTGAAACTCGAATGCAAAAATTTCAGGAGTCAGCCGACCGGCATTTGCGAACTGCTTCTGCTTTGGGCACCGTGCAGAAAGAAAGACTAAAGAAAATGGCATCGGCTGCATGTTTTATACCCCTGACAACCTGACGTCATGGAAAAGGAGACAGCAACCGATGCAGGACCCAAGACTTTGATATTCAGGCCAACTGAGGGCAACCTGCCAGCAGATTGCCCAAATGTAATGACTGCAACAGTGAAACACGAAGAACATTTATAGATAACTTCACTAAACTAGGTATAAATCCCTATGTCACAAGATGGGTTGCCAACTGGCTCACTGACAGAACCCACACTGTGAAAGTAGCAGACTCCAAATCCAACTCCAGACCAATGACAAGTGGAGTACCACAGGGTTCAGTCCTGGGTCCTCTCCTGTTTGGTATCTACTTCTCTGAAGTATAGGCTAACACAGAAGGTCTTTGGCTAATGAAGTTCGCAGATGACTGCAAACTAGGAGCCATAATCAAAACTCCAAAAGATGCAGACATCCTACAAAAGGGTCTCGCTGAAACAGATGCCTGGTGCCAAAGCCATGGCCTCAAGCTCAATGTCAAAAAGTGCATTGTCATCCCTTTTAGTAAAAACTCTGTACCCATGAACTACTACATAGGCGGTAGTCTACTTAACACGGAAAGTGTGATGAGACCTTGGGACACAGGTGGACAGTAGTCTTTCCTTTGATAATCACATCGCCACAGTAGTCAGGAAATCCTTCTACGTGGCACACCTCATCAAAAAAGGTTTCTCATCCTGGAAAAAAGAGGTCATTGTTCCCCACTACTCATCACTCATTAGACCCATTATAGAGTACAACACCTCTTTTGGTATGTACCTCACAAGACATCTACAACAACTGGAAAGGCCGCAGAAACACCTCACAATGAGGATTACCAGCCTCAAAGAGGCTCTCAAAAACTGCAGCTTTAACTCAGTTGCATATCGCCTACTCAGAGGCAATCTCTGTCTAACACACAAAGCTATGTCAAACCCAGAGCTTTTGGACATGCTCCACTTAAAGAAATCCCAATCCCTCCGAGCTGCATGCTCTAGGGACCTAAACCTTGTCACCACAATAAACAGAACATGCTGGAGGGATAGATTCCTGTCCCAGAGACTTCCCATACTCTGGAACAAACTACCTATCTATATCAAATGAAGCTCCTCATTAGCACTCTTCAAGAAAAATCTTGATGATTGGATGGGAGATAGGAAATTCACCCCAGGGATCACTTCTGCTCGACAGTGGCTCAGGGAAATAATTTTCTTGGGTGGCGAAAGCCAGGCTACTTTTTTGCTAGACTTATATAGGCCCTAGGGCCATTAGCCTAGTACCTACATATGAACCTATAAGACAGATGAGAAACATAAAAAAATGCCAGATCATATATAAAATACTTCAGTTGGGCAAACAATATTTCAGTCAGGCAAAGTTAAGTCAATGCAGAACTCTGAAAGGTTAAAATGCCAATAAATGTTCTTATCAATCAGCAATATATTTCCAGATTGTTTGATAATCACATCAGCCAGAACGCCAGGAGTTTCCAACAGTGTATGTTAGAATTTACAAACAGAAACTATTTTCAAATCAGCTAGCCTTGAAGCAATTAGATAACAGAAAAGCTGTTAGACCAGTTTTATAAACTCCACTTCAGAAATGGGGGGAAGCAGTTTCAGGACAGATGAGAAACATAAAACAATGCCAGAAAATATATAAAATAATTCAGTCAGGCAAACAATAATTCAGTCAGGCAAAATTAAGACAATGCAGAACTCTGAAAGGTTAAAATGCCAAGAAATGTACTTATCAATCATCAATATATTGCCAGATTGTTTCAGAATAACACCAGCCAGAACACCAGGAGTTTCCAGCGTATATGCAAGAAATTACAAACATAAACTATTTTTAAATCAGCAAGCCTTGAAGCAACCAGATAACAGAAAAGCTGGTAGACCAGTTTTATAAACTCGACTACATAAACAGGGGGGAAGCAGTTTTAGGACAGATGAGAAACATAAAACAATGCAAGAAAATATATAAAATAATTAAGTCAGGCAAACAATAGTTCAGTCAGGCAAAATTAAGACAATGCAGACCTCTGGAAGGTTAAAATGCCACTAAATATACTTATTAATCAACAATATATTTCCAAATTGTTTGACAGGCTCACCAGCTAGAACAGCAGGAGTTTCCAACAGTGTATGCTAGAATTTACAAACATAAATTGTTTTTAAATCAGCAAGCCTGGAAGCAATCAGATAATACAAAAGCCGTTAGACCAGTTTTATAAACTCCACCTCGGAAATGGGTCTATATTATGATTTTGCACGCTAACAACAGTGATCGACACATAATCGACTGCATGTAAGCAGAAGCTCACAAGGTTGAAACCTCAGAATAGTGAATTTTTTTTCCAACGGAAAAAAAATTGCTGTTCTGTAATAATAAAACCCCCCCACAACTGCAAAACATTACATAATGTGGGTGGCTTCACCGCCCCCACCCCTTGATGTGTGGAGGGCTGTGCCCCCTCTCACCCTATACTTAAATATACCAACTCTGAGATCACATTACAGTGCCAAAAATGGCAAATTAGCAAAAGCGAACAAGCTAATTCTTTCCCGGGGAAAGAATTCACTGAAAAGCTGCTTTGCTATTTTGCCTTTTCATGCTTTTCAGTTCGATGAACATGCATTTGACAAACTGTGTCTGTGACAGCGTAATAGGGAACTTCAGAAATAGGGGGAAAGCAGTTTCATGACAGATGATAACATAAAACAATGCCAGAGAATATATAAACTAATTCAGTCACACAAAGTTAAGACAATGCAGAACTCTGAAAGGTGAAAATGCCAAGAAATATACTTATCAATCAGTGGTATATTTCCAGAATGTTTGAGAATCACACCATGCAGAACACCAGGAGTTTCCAACAGTGTATGCAAGAATTTACAAACAGAAACTATTTTCAAATCAGCAAGCCTTAAAGCAATCAGATAACACAAAAACTGTTAGACCAGTTTTATAAACTCCACCTCAGAAATAGGGGGGAAGCAATTTCAGGAGAGATAAGAAACATTAAACAATGTCAGAAAATATATATAATAATTCAGTTAGGCAAACAATTCGGTCAGGCAAAATTAAGACAATGCAAAACTATGAAAGGTTGAAATGCCAAGAAATATACTTCTCAATCAGCGATATATTTCCAGATTGTTTGAGAATCACACCAGCCAGAACATCATGAGTTTCTAACAATGTATACAAGAATTTACAAACAGAAACTATTTTTAAATCAGCAAGCCCTGAGGCAATCAGATAACAGAAAAGCTGTTAGACCAGTTTTATAAACTCCACCTCAGAAATGGGTCTATATTATGATATCGCACACTCACAACAGCAAACGACACATAATCGCCCGCATGGAAGCAAAAGCTTACAATGTCGAAACCTCAGAACAGTGATTGTTTTCCAAGGGATAAAAATCACTGTTCCATAATAAAAACAAAAAAAAAAAAGAAAAAAACTGTAAAACATTACATAATGTGAGTGACTTTGACCCCCACACCCCCTGATGTGGTGTGCTGTGCCCCCTCACACCCCCTACTTAAATATACCAACTCCAAGATCGGACTACAGTGCCAGAAATGGCAAATTAATGAAAGTGGCCAAGCTAATTCTTTCCCTGGGAAAGAATTCACTAAAAAGCCACTTCCCAATTTTACCTTTTTACTCATTTCACTTTGATGAAGATGCATTCGACAAACTGTGCCTGCGACAGCATAATAGACAACCTCAGAAATAGGGGAAAGCAGTATTAGGACAGATGAGAAACATAAAACAATGCCAGAAAATATATAAACTAATAAAGTCAGGCACAAACAATAATTCAGTCAGGCAAAGTTAAAACAATGCAGAACTCTGAAAGGTTAAAATGCCAAGAAATATACTTATCAATCAGTGATATATTTGCAGACTGTTTGAGAATCACACCAGCCAGAACACCAGGAATTTCCAACAGTGTATACAAGAATTTACAAACAGAAATTATTTTTAAATCAGCAAGCCTTGAAGCAATCAGATAACACAAAAGCTGTTAGACCAGCTTTATAACCGCCACCTCAGAAATAGGGAGAAGCAGTTTCAGGACAGATAAGCAACATAAAACAATGCCAGAAAATATATACAATAATTCAGCCAGGCAAACAATAATTCAGTCAAGCAAAATTAAGACAACGTAGAACTATGAAAGGTTAAAATGCCAAGAAATATGCTTATCAATGAGGGATATATTTCCAGATTGTTTGAGAATCATACCTGCCAGAACACCAGGGGTTTCCAACACTGTATGCAAGAATTTGCGAACAGAAATTATTTTAAATCAGCAAGCCTTGAAGCAATCAGATAACACAAAAGCTGTTAGATTAATATTATAAACTCCACCTCAGAAACAGGGGGAAGCAGTTTCAGGACAGATGAGAAACATATAACAATGTCAGAAAATATATCAAATAATTCAGTCAAGCAAACAATAATTCAGTCCAGGTTGTGCTGGTGAGACTGCAGATAGATAAACCAAAAAACCAAAAGAGGAAACAAACACTGTGAAAATAAAACAAAAACAGGGATCCTGTAGCCACAAAACCAGCACTAAGATAGAAATAACATTCAGAAAGTTTATTAAAACCAACAATGTTTTCATCGCTATGAATGAGCAACTTCTTCAGAAACAATGTATAAGTAGCAAATACTATCAAATTTAAAAGTTCTGCTCAGTGATTGAAGTTTCTGTAAACCAATCAGGGTCATCTCTAATGTTTAATTAATTACTGACTGTTATGTAAGAAATACCAAGGCACATTAAAAACATTATTTGTTTTGAAACCTGAACTAATGAAAAATGAAATATAAGTGTGTTAACAATGTATATATGTATATATATGAACACATTTCTTATAAAAAAATGACATTAATATAAACATATAAAACACAAATAAAAACAAATGTAAAACAGTCTATCTTACTACGCTGGTTCTACAATAATATTTATAACCAGCGTAATAAACAAGATCAGTGTCTAAGATAACTTTTCAATTTTAGACAACAGGATATATTACAGTTATCATTTAGACCTGGGTAAGAAAAAGCGTTAAGAAATAGTTGCCATTCAAGTTCACGGCATTCAAGAATTAGTGATGTAGGACCACCTCTAGTGTTGTCTGAAATTTGATCAATTGCCACAAAAAAAAAAGAGTGATCGGGTTTAACACCAATATGCTTAGCTAACGCATTATCACTTTTACCTTTAGTGATAGCATAGGTATGTTCATATATTCTGTCCTTGAATTTATGGTCGGTTTTACCGACATAAAACACAGGACAGTGGTTACACAAAGCTAAGTAAATGATACTTTTAGAATTGCACTCTAGTCTGTGTTGAATGAGGAATTTTTTGTCACCAATCTGAAATGAATTTGTAGGTTTTACATTTTTACATAACTTACAAGTACCACATTGGAAGCAACCTTTAATTTTATTGTTAAATTTCAGTATCTTGGTTTCCAACAAGTTCTTTAAGTTGGCGCCTCTCTTATAAATAGTAGAAAACTTAGGACCAATCCTGTCAAATAGTAGGTTATCTTTACAAAGAAGCTGCCAGTTCTTATGTAAAATAAATTGAATCTGTTCACTATCTTTGTTGAAAACCGAGATGAAGTTTGACTTCTGTGAGGAAAACGTCTTAATCTTATGAACTGAAGGTAGAATACAGGTACTAGAAAGACTAACAATACTCATAGGCTGTATGTCAGCTATTTCACTACTACAGTGTATGCTGGCGAACTTTTTGTCATGTAAAATAGCTTTGAAAGTACCTGTCATCTGTTTATTCTTAACTTCTATTACCAGTTCATGAATTAGTTGGTTAGGATAGCCTCTATTTACAAACATATTAGTTAAAATATCACATTCCTTAACAGAATCAGCCTCTAGAGAGCATAGTCTAGCTGCTCTAACTAGTTGACCTTTGATGATAGAGTGTTTCTGTTTAAATGGGTGTGCACTAGAAAAGTGCAAATACGAATTGCAATAAGTAGGTTTTCTATAAATGTTAGAACACAAATAGTTTTGGTCCAAGATTTTTGTCAGTTTGACATCTAAGTAGTCAATACTCGTCATGTCGAATTCATGAGTGAATTGAAAAAAAGTCGTAGTGGTGTTCAGATAGTCCACAAAGTTTTCAGCTTCTGCTTGGTCACCTTTAAAAATAATAAATATATCGTTGAGAAATCTTGTATAGTATCTAATTAAACTTCTCTTATCTGATAAATCAAAAATAAAGGTTTTCTCCCATTAAGCTACAAAAATGTTAGCTAAACTTGCTCCGCATGGTGAGCCCATTGCTACACCATGTTTTTGTAGATAATGTTAAAGGTGAAAAGTTATTAGTTAAAATGATATCAATTAATTAGTGACCAGGTCTGTCTCATCTACTGGAGCATTATTTTCTTTCAACAAAACTTCTCTTATCTGATAAATCAAAAATAAAGGTTTTCTCCCATTAAGCTACAAAAATGTTAGCTAAACTTGCTCCGCATGGTGAGCCCATTGCTACACCATGTTTTTGTAGATAATGTTAAAGGTGAAAAGTTATTAGTTAAAATGATATCAATTAATTAGTGACCAGGTCTATCTCATCTACTGGAGCATTATTTTCTTTCAACAAAACTTCTCTTATCTGATAAATCAAAAATAAAGGTTTTCTCCCAATAAGCTACAAAAATGTTAGCTAAACTTGCTCCGCATGGCGAGCCCATTGCTACACCATGTTTTTGTAGATAATGTTAAAGGTGAAAAGTTATTAGTTAAAATGATATCAATTAATTAGTGACCAGGTCTATCTCATCTACTGGAGCATTATTTTCTTTCAACAAAACTTCTCTTATCTGATAAATCAAAAATAAAGGTTTTCTCCCAATAAGAAGTTTGGGAAATGGAATATTTATATAATTGAACATATCAATATTAATTCTTGCTTCGATAAACAAGTTTCTAAAGTAACTTTTAAGTCTAGCTTGAGCAATGTTGTACTCATTAAGCGAGACTTTAGAGTAAGCTGGACTATGAAGAACTGATTCCATCTTTTTATTGTAATCACTAGTATCAAAAATAACCAGACCTCCACCTTTGTCCGGTTTGATACATCTTACCATTTGAGACCTTAATAAGTCCAAAGCTTGGATTTGTTCTAGGCTCAAATTATTACAATGTTTAACTTGTCTGCATTAGAAAGGAATGTGTCTAATGTCTAACTCGCAAATGTTTTCAAATAAATGTAGCAAAGGGTGTAAAGGGGGGTTAAAGGTGCTAAGTGGTTTAAAATTAATATTCATACATTCATTATTACCTAACAGAAAAGAAAGGTTAAGTTTCCTCACAAAACACTTCAAATCAAACTTCCTATTATGTTTGGAATTCAGAAAATTCATAAAGACCTTTTTAATCCACCAATGAGACCTTTAATCGACGGTAGAGCGTCACTAACTTATCCATGTGCTAAAGTTGTTGATTTTATTTTGCAGAAATATTTGAAAAAGATTCCTCAAGTCTGCAAAGACTCTTGGTCATTTTTGGCCAACTTGAACAAGTTAACTATACATTATCATGATATTTTTTTGACAATAGATGTAATAGACCTTTATACATCTATACCACATTTGGAAGCTGTCGAATGGACAGCGTTGATGTTGAAAGAAAATAATGCTCCAGTAGATGAGGTAGACCTGGTCACTGAATTAATTGATATCATTTTAACTAATAACTTTTTCACCTTTAACGGTCAACATTATCTACAAAAACATGGTGTAGCAATGGGCTCACCATGCGGAGAAGTTTAGCTAACATTTTTTTAGCTTATTGGGAGAAAAACCTTTATTTTTGATTTATCAGATAAGAGAAGTTTAATTACATACTATACAAGACTTCTTGACGATATATTTATTATTTTTAAAGGTGACCAAGCAGAAGCTGAAAACTTTGTGGACTATCTGAACACCACTACGACTTTTTTTCAATTCACTCATAAATTCGACATGACGAGTATTGACTACTTAAATGTCAAACTGACAAAAAACTTGGACCAAAACTATTTGTGTTCTAACATTTATAGAAAATCTACTTATTGCAATTTGTATTTGCACTTTTCTAGTGCGCACCCATTTAAACAGAAACGCTCTATCGTCAAAGGTCAACTAGTTAGACAGCTAGACTATGCTCTCTAGAGGCTGATTTTGTTAATAAATGTGATAATTTAACTAATATGTTTGTAAATGGAGGCTATCCTAACCAACTAATTCATGAACTGGTAATAGAAGTTAAGAATAAATGGATGACAGGTACTTTCAAAGCTATTTTACATGACAAAAAGTTTGCTAGCATACACTGTAGTAGTGAAATAGCTGACGTACAGCCTATTAGTATTGTTAGTCTTTCTAGAACCTGTATTCTACCTTCAGTTCTTAAGATTAAGACTTTTTCCTCACAGAAGTCAAACTTCATCTCGGTTTTCAACAAAGATAGTGAACAGATTCAATTTATTTTACATAAGAACTGGCAGCTTCTTTGTAAATATAACCTACTATTTGACAGGATTGGTCCTAAGTTTTCTACTATTTATAAGAGAGGCGCCAACGTAAAGAACTTGTTGGAAACCAAGATACTGAAATTTATCAATAAAATTAAAGGTTGCTTCCAATGTGGTACTTGTAAGTTGTGTAAAAATGTAAAACCTTCAAATTCATTTCAGATTGGTGACAAAAAATTCCTCATTCAACACAGACTAGATTGCAATTCTAAAAGTATCATTTACTTAGCTTTGTGTAGCCACTGTCCTGTGTTTTACGTTGGTAAAACCAACCGTAAATTCAAGGACAGAATATATGAACATACCTATGCTATCACTAAAGGTAAAAGTGACAATGCGTTAGCTAAGCATATAGGTGTTAAACCCGATCACTCTTTTTCTTTTGTGGCAATTGACCAAATTTCAGACAACACTAGAGGTGGTCCTACATCATTAATTCTTGAATGCCGTGAACTCGAATGGCAACTATTTCTTAACGCTTTTCTTACCCATGTCTAAATGATAACTGTAATATATCCTGTTGTCTAAAATTGAAAAGTTATCTTAGACACTGATCTTGTTTATTATGCTGGTTGTAAATATTATTGTAGAACCAGCGTAGTAAGATAGACTGTTTTACATTTGTTTTTATTTGTGTTTTATATGTTTATATTAATGTCATTTTTTATAAGAAATGTGTTCATATATATATATATATACACATATACATTGTTAACACACTTATATTTCGTTTTTCATTAGTTCAGGTTTCAAAACAAATAATGTTTTTAATGTGCCTTGGTATTTGTTACGTAACAGTCAGTAATTAATTAAACATTAGAGTTGACACTGATTGGTTTACAGAAACTTTAATCACTGAGCAGAACTTTTAAATTTGATAGTATTTGCTACTTATACATTGTTTCTAAAGAAGTTGCTCATTTGTAGCGACGAAAACGTTGTTGGTTTTAATAAACATTCTGAATGTAATTTGTATCTTAGTGCTGGTTTTTTGGCTACAGGATCCCTGTTTTTGTTTTATTTTCAGACTGCAGATAGAGGTTGAGGGGAGAATGCACTGGTGAGACTGCAGATGGGTGAGAGAAGATTGCCCTGGTGATATGGTAGATGTTAGTTGAAAACAGAATGTACTGGTGCGACAGACTGCAAAAGATGGTTGAGAAAAGCATGCACTTGTGAGACTGCAGATAGTGGGTAAGAGGAAAATGTGGTGGTGATACTGCACCTGTTGGGTGAGATGAGAATGTGCTGGTGAGACTGCAGATGGTGGGTGAGAGGAGAATGCAATGGAGAGACTGCAGATGGTGGATGAGAGAAGAATGTAATGGTGAGACTCCAGATGGGGAGAGGAGAAAGCACTGGTGATATTGCAGATGGTCAGTGAGAACTGAATGCACTGGTGCGATTGTGATGGTGGGTGAGAGGAGAATGTACTGTTGAGACTGCAGATCATGGGTAAGAGGAGAATGCACTGCTGAAACCGCTGATGGTGGCGGAGAATATAATCTGCTTTTGAGACTGTAGATTGTGGGTAAGGGGAGAATGCACTTGTAGACTGCAGATGGTGGGTGAGAAGAGAATGTGCTGGTCAGATTGCAGATGGGTGAGAGGAGAATGTGCAGATGAGATTGTTGAGGGTGGGTAATCGGAGCATGTGCAGGTGAGACTGCAGATGGTAGGAGAGAAGAGAATGCACTTGTGAGGCTGCAAATGGTCAGTATGAGGAGAATGTACTGGTGAGACTGCAGATGGTGTGTAAGAGGAGAATGTGCTGGTGAGGCTGCAGATGCTGCAGATGGTGGGTGAGAGGAAAATGCTCTGGTGAGACTGCTGATGATGGCTGAGAAAAGAATGCACTGGTGCTGCTGATGGTGGGTAAGAGCAGAATGCACTGGAGAGACTGCTGATGGTTGAGAAAAGAATGCACTGGTGAGACTGCAGATAGTGGCTAAGAGGAGAATGCAGTGGTGAGACTTCAGATGGTGGATGAGAGGAGATAGTAATGGTGAGACTGCACATACTGGGTGAAAAGAGAATGCACTTTTGAGACTGCTGTTGGTGGATAAGAGGACACTGCAGTGGTAAGACTGCTGATGGGGATGTCAAGAGAATGCACTGGTAATATTGCAGATGGTGGGAAAGTGGAGAATGCACTGAAGAGACTGCAAATGATGGGTGAGAGGAGAATGCGCTGATGAGACTGCAGATGGTGGATGGGAGAAGAATGTCCTGGTGATACTGGAGATGGTGGTTGAGAGGAGAATGTAATAGTGAGACTCCAGATGGGCAAAGGAGAAAGCACTGGTGATACTGCAGATGGTCAATGAGAATTGAATGCACTGGTGCGATTGTGATGGTGGGTGAGAGGAGAATGTACTTGTAGACTGCAGATGGTGGGTGAGAAGAGAATGTGCTGGTCAGACTGCAGATGGGTGAGAGGAGAATGTGCAGATGAGATTGTTGAGGGTGGGTAGGCGGAGCATGTGCAGCTGAGACTGCAGATGGTAGGAGAGAAGAGAATGCACTTGTGAGGCTGCAAATGGTCAGTATGAGGAGAATGTACTGGTGAGACTGCAGATGGTGTGTAAGAGGAGAATGTGCTGGTGAGGCTGCAGATGGGTGAGAGGAGAATGCGCTGATGAGACTGCAAATAATGGGTGAGAGAAGAATGTCCTGGTGATACTGGAGATGGTGGTTGAGAGGAGAATGTAATAGTGAGACTCCAGATGGGCAAAGGAGAAAGCACTGGTGATACTGCAGATGGTCAATGAGAACTGAATGCACTGGTGCGATTGTGATGGTGGGTGAGAGGAGAATGTACTTGTGAGACTCTATATGGTGGGTAAGGGAAGAATGCACTGTTGAGACTGCAGATCATGGGTAAGAGGAGAATGCACTGCTGAAACCGCTGATGGTGGTGGAGAATATAATCTGCTTTTGAGACTGTAGATTGTGGGTAAGGGGAGAATGCACTTGTAGACTGCAGATGGTGGGTGAGAAGAGAATGTGCTGGTCAGACTGCAGATGGGTGAGAGGAGAATGCACCAATGACACTGCAGATAGTGGATGAGAAGACAATGTGCTGCTGAGGCTGCAGATGGTGGGTGACAGGAGAATGCATTGGTGAGACTGCAGATGGTGGGTGAGAGGAGAATGTGCTTATGAGAGTGTTAATTGTGGGTGAGAAAAGAATGCACTGCTGAGATTGCAGATGGTGGGTAAGAGGAGCATCCTGTGGTGAGGCTGCTGATGGTGGATGAGAAGAAAATGCTCTGGTGAGACTGCAGATGGTCTGTGAGAAGAGAAGAGAATGCACTGGTGAGACTGCACATAGTGCATACCTGGAGAATGTGCTGCTGAGACTGCTTATGGTGGTAACATGAGAATTCACTGGTGATACAGCAGATGGTGGGTAAGCACAGAATGCACTGGTGAGACTGCAGATGGAGAATGTGATGATGAGTCTGCAGATGGTGGGTTAGAAGAAAATGTGCTAGTGGACTGCCAGTGGTGGATGTGCTGGTTAGAGTGCAGATGGTGGGTGAGAGAACATTGCACTTCTGAGAGTGTTGATGGTGGGTGAGAGGAGAATGCACTTATGAGACTGCAAATGGTAGGTAAGAACAGAATGCACTAGTGAGACTGCAGATGGTGAGTGAGAAGAGAATGTGATGCCAGGTCTGCAGTTGGTGGGTAAGAGGAGAATGCACTGGTAGCACTGCAGATGGTGGGTGAGAAGAGAATGTGCTGGTGACGCTGCAGATGGCCCCATTGTGAAGAGCTCTTATGGCAGCCATTATATGGCATTCTTTTCTGTCTCTCTCTCTCTCTGTCTCTCTCTGTCTTTTTATCCCTCTTTCTTGTTGTGGTATATGGCCATCTCTGGTTTGTGGTTGACCTACAGCAGACTCATTTTTGAAATATTGAAGCTTTCTGTCCCATTTAACCACCCATTACCAAGCATGATTCATATAGAATTAAACTGCTTAAGGCTTGGATATATAACCACAGGGAGACCAGAGCCATGTGTGTATTTTTTTGAAACAGGCTGGGTTGGGGTGGGTAGCAGGGAGTGTCAGTCCCTCCTCTACTAATCTATTTCCTTCTACTCTCTACTGCCATTCAATTGCGTGTGATTCATTTCTGTCCATCTGTTTACAGGTTGAGTGCCTCCACTTAGGAAGCTAATTTATCGAGACATTCAGCTACTTTTATAAACCTCTTGATCTTCACCCTTTGTTTCAACATTCCTACTTGTGATTTCTCTAGTTTACAAGCTGATGTTAACTATATTTTTGTGGCTCTTAATAAGAAAATTTGTTTCTATGTTAGGCTCACTGGTTGCATTGAAGCTGGAATTTAATTTGTTTTTTATACAAAAGTACTTGGCCTATATTTTTTGACTGACTGTTGTGAAATAATGGACTCCTGGGATGGGTCATAATTTGTCACTTTAGTGATACCTGCATTTTAGTTTATTTATGATTGTCATTTTATCCTTGAATATAAATAGAATGGTTCACACAGTTAAAAGGGATAATCCTAATATGATCTTGTTATAAGAGACTCATTGAAATTACTGAGAGCACTCTTTTACAGAAGGAAGAGAAGAATACAGTTTGAGTAGCTGTTTCTCATATCCAGAAGGCATTAGAATTGGAGTGGTTATTTTATATAAAAGGACACTCCCTCTGCATATTGCTGAATTCAGGGTTGCCAGATTTCTGACTAGCCAGGTAGGGACAAAAAAAAAAGAGGTCTTTCACGGTAAGTGAAGACCAAAAAAAAAAGGTCTGTCTTTAAACACGGAGCTTACTTGTGTTTAATGCGGAACATCAGGCAGTTCCGCATTGCACAAGTAGCTCCGTGTTTAGCGATTTTTGATTGGCCCGTATGCCGGTATACGAGCCAATCAATAAAAATCACAAAACGGAGCTAGTTGTGTTTAATACAGAACTGCCTGATGTTCCACATTAAACACAAGTAGCTTCATGTTTAGCGATTTTTGATTGGCCTGTATGCCGGTATATAAATGGAGGCTGTTTCGCCGGGATTTAAACTGGCAGTGCAGGACTCGGGATTGAGCTGCTGATCCCGGGACAATCCCGCTCAAATAGGGACGTCTGGCAACCCTGGCTAAATTGCAGATTGAAAGATAGGGTAGATAAGTTATGGTGAAAGCTTGGGAACAGGGCTTCTTATTTACTCCGATTAACTCATGTTCCTCCTGGTACCTTGCCTTTGGATTTGTCTAAGCTAAGAAAAGATTAAGTTCTTATGCAGGAAGAAAGGAATTATTATTTAGATGGGAGAAAAGAAGACTGTAGTGTCAGGGGATGAGATAAATTCAGGTCTCCAGTGACAATCTACTGCTCTAGATAGTTTTCTGGAAAATGTCGCTCAGACACTGGGGGGGGGGTGAGGGACCTGTTCCACTGGATGGGCCAAAATCAACCAGGATATACACAGTTTTTCTCTGGAATCAAAAAAATAAATCACCCCACCAGATTATACCATTATCAGACTGGATAGAACCAACAAAAAAGCTGATAGTGTCGCTATTTTCTACAAAAACAAAAAAACACTAGATATTGCCTTTTTCCTGTCAACCTTCTCTAACTAAGAAATCCTACAAACCTTGCTAAAATTAAGCACTCACAAGACAAACATAATCATGGGGTATAAACATACCCCCAGGTAATAATGCTAAAAGACTTGAAGATATTTTTTGCCAGCCCTCCACAAAAACCCTTCACAAAACCACATTTGGTGATGTTAATATGGGTAAACCATACAAAAAATTAAAATCCAACCAAGATTATCTATCTGTACAAGTTCACCCATCTTATAGCCATACTAGCAAGATATAACAAAGTCGCAGCCAAACAATTAACTTCCAAAAAGATCCAAATATTCTCTCAAAATAAAATATAATCCTATGTATCTCTCTCAGGCAGCCTAAGTGATCAATTACCAATCTGCACCAAAAGGTACAGAAGCAACAGCCCCAAAATTCATCATTACAGCCTGACAGGAAAATGTTCTCATGTTTTCATGAAGATACTTTTATTATTATACTACCGCTCCTTAACTGCAAGTCACTACAGACTCTCCCCATAGATTATGCTATCTCTGAGTTCAATAAAATCTTCCTAGGTGTTCTGCCCTCCTCAGAATAAAAAGTGTTAAAACCACCCCTGCCCAATGGCTATCCTTAGCAACTAAACAGCTCATGAAACAGACAAAGCATGGAAGGCCTGGACAAAACATAAAATAGCTCCAAACTTACTACTATGTAAACAACTAAGAAACCAACATGTGTCTGCAAAACAACTTTTCACCAAAGATAAATAAACCTATTACTCAACCAATCAATACACACACACACACACACACACACACACACACACACACACACACACACACACACACACACACACTAGTAATTCAAACACGTTCTGGGCTTCAGTCAATAAATTGTTAAATCTAGGACAAGATACATTGCCAAAACCAAACCCACAGAAACAAAATGATACTATAGCCAACCAATTAGATGCACACTTTATACAGATAGTACAGTCATTGACCAAGTAGGTGACTGCTCCAGCTCTTGATGTGCCTACTCAAACAACCTCCTTCAATGTTTTCCTTCCAACTAGTTCCTACAGATAAAATACCTAAAAAAATTAAAGACTATTACAACTGCCCCTGGCAATCGACCTGCCAAATATCTTAAAACAGCAGCTGAGGTTATTGCATATCGGGTTAAAGTTTTGATAAATAAATCCTCATAATTTTCAAAACTTTTTCTGCCATGAAGTTTTGTAACACATTACATTATATGTCAATTGTAAATAATCTGTTTTCATTTTCTTGTCCTCATGTGTGACAGCCTCTCTACTCCTGGCCAGTAATCGAGGAGACTCAATCCTTACCACTGATACTAATGAGAGGCAACCACTAAGAACAGGGATGGATTTACACAGTATTTTTCAGATGAAGCTCTCTGCATCAAGCACAATTTCCCCCAACAGCACACAGATAACATGCTCCAGATCTGAGACTGGACTTTGCAGATCTCAAACAAGAATCACTTTTGAGCACTGCATCCAGTTCCAAGTAGCTGACACACCCGCTCCTGAGTATTTGATTTTCACACACATACACACTCTCCTGGGAAAGGCTGGCACAGCTTTACTAGCTGTGCCATTCTACCCAGACTATAAGGTAATCATGCTGCCACCAGTCAGCCACTCTAAGGCTCTTACAAGGGTATCCAATATACTGAGTAAAATCAATACTAATATAAATGGTAGATGGTAGAGTGTAACCAAAGGAGCAAGGCTTTTCAGAGTGACCAGGATGTCACTAAAATAAGCACAAGTACACTCAAGATGTTAAAAGTATTCTCTAAAAGACCAGCCACAATGAAAGGTCTAAAAATATTTAATAATGAATAAAAAATAGAAAACATGAGAATACTAAATATTTAATTACAATAAACACCAAAGTTTCAATCACAGGAGAAATAAAAATAACACAGTTGGACAAGTTCACACAGATGAAGAAAAACAATACTTAACTAATCTCACTGTATTTCCTGACTGTTTAAAGAGTAACAGTTCCCTAACTAACTTAGTTAATACAACAAGGCAATATACGATACTGATATGCTTACTTCCACAATGCAAGGTGATGAACTTCTAACTAAACTCAACTGAAATTAACTGTGATAACTGACATATATCTTTATATCAGGTTCCAAAGAAAACAAAACACACTGCTATGTGAGTTCCATCTTCAGTGCTGGTTATAGAATGACATCACATTTGATCACCTGACTTGGGTACAATGCACACTCAGAGAGAGCTTTGCTAAGATCTGTTACAGTATCTGAAAGCTATAGAACAATTTCAAAAATTTCTATTCTTTCCTTGCAGATTTCTTTGTTTAAAAAATATACGTTTAATCAGTTATAATGACACTGTTGATATATTTTAAAACAAGCATCTGTACAAATCAGTGTGCTAGTCAAATGACACAAAATTCTTAACAAAACTTCAACTAACTATGCTGCCATATGTTACACATGCACTACTCTATTCTCCCTGGCAGAGATGGCAATACTTTACATCATCACATCTTTCCCTCCCTTTGAATACTAAAGCTAGTTTTTCAAGTGACCCAGGAAAAAGGTTACTTGAGAGAAATGGACCTGTCTGGGAACACATTAACCTATTCTCTGAATTGAGAGTCCATCTGCATTGGCATTGCTGACTCCACTACGGTGCTTTCATGATGTCATATGCCTGCAACTCTAGGCTCCACCTTAATAACTTGGCATTTTGTTGGCTGACTCTATGTAGCCATGTTAAAGGATTGTGGTCTGTAACCACAGTGAATTTTCTTCCATACAGATAAGTCCAAAATTTCTTCAGTGCCCATACTATGGCTAGACATTCTTTTTCTACAGCTGCATGACATTCCTCCCAGGGTTTGCAGTCTAGAACTGAAATATAAAACTGGATGTGCTTCTCCCTCTGAGGAAACTTGGCCAAGTGCAGTCCCCACCCCATGGTTTGAAGCATTCACCTGCACAACAAATTCTTTGCTGTAATCTGGACTGGTTAACACAGGGGCTTCTCCCAAAACCCCATTAAGCTTTTGGAATGCCAGCTCACAGGCTGGGGTCCACACTACTTTATCTGGCCTGTTTTTCCTTGTCAGGTCTGTCAGGGGAGCAGATATTGTACTATAATTGATAACAAATTTTATATAATACCCCTCTGTCCCTAAGAATGCCTTCACCTGCTTTTTGGTAACAGGCCAGGCCATGCCTGAATAGCTTCCATTTTGGTAGGTTCTGGCTTAATGTTATCACTCCCCACTCTGTGTCCCAGGTTTGGAGACCTCTGCCATACCCACCTGACAATTACTGAGCTTAATGTTCAATCCTGCCCTTTGCAGTCTGCCCAACACCTCCCTGACATGTTTAGGCTTCATCATGTGTCTTGCCTAGCAGGTTTATCATGTAATTAACATCACTGGCCTTCCTTACCACTTCGAAGGGTCCCTCCCAAACTGCGTATTGTGTCTGACAGGAATGAGTACTATAACATGCTGTCCCACAGCATATTCTATGGCTCGAACATTCCTGTCATACCAGACCTTTTTCTGCTGTTGGCTCCTGCCAGATTCTCCTGGGCCAAGCCCATGAGCTGTCGAAGCCTTGTCTTGAGGTTTAGGACATGTACCACAACAGACTCCTTGTGGGATTCATACACACCCTCCCACTCATCACAAATCAAATCTAAAGGCCCTTTCACCCTATGCCCATACAGCAACTCAAAGGGTGAAAACCTGTGGATTCTTCTCTGTATGCAAACAGCAGATGGGACAAATATTTGTCCCACTCTCTCCTAAACTGGTCTGCAAATGCCAGTAGCATGATCTTTAATGTAGAGTTTAAACTCTCCACAAGACCATTAGTCTGGGGGTGGTAGGGGTGGTCTTTAGGTGCTTCACCCTACAATGCTTCCACAGGCAAGCCAGCAGGTCTGACATAAAATTGACACATCTGTCACTTAGTATTTCCCTTGGGAAACCTACCTTGCTGAAAATCTCTAACAAATCATTTGCCAGCTTCTCTGCCTCAATGAAGAACAGAGCTACTGCCTCAAGGTATCCAGTAGCATAATCTACCACCACTAAGATATACTTCTTCTCTGTGGAACATGGAGTACTAAGAGGTCCCACAATATCCATAGCTACCTTCTGAAATGGCTCGTCAGTCACAGGTAAAGGCATCAATGGAGCTTTGACCTTGTCCCCTGCTTTGCTTACCTTTTTGCACTGCTCACAGGTCCTGCAGTATTTTGTAACATCCTTTGAAATTACAGGCCAATAAAAGTTCTGTATAATACATCATTTGTTATACTTTATACCCATATGACCTGTAAAAGGAACATCATGGGCTATGGCTAGAAGTGCCAAACAGTAGGCTCTGAGCAGTACCAACTGCTGTATTACCACACCCTCTAGCCCTCCTTCAGGGATCCACTCCCTATACGGTAACCCTTTGCTCCAGTATACAGACTCCCCTTTTCCTTGAGCATCAGGTGTCTCCTTAGCTACCTCCCTCAAGCTTTGAGCCTGTCTCAACTCTACTTTTGTGACCCTTCCCAGCTCCCCTTCCACAGGAAGCCTGGTATCTTCTGACAGTGGTGCCTCACTGTCAGTCTGGGTACTACCACTCAGCTCTGTCTTGCAGTCACCCTGTCCACAGGAACATCTGTATCTGCCAACAGTTGTGGTTCACCTTCAGTCTCACTGTTACAGGGTAGCCGCCTCCCTGAAATAGCCACATAACCAGCCCCAGTTTCAGTTGTGAGGTCTGTGTGGGTCCCCCCCCCCTCCGGCTACCAGACCTACATGCCTGTCTCCAAGACCTGACTGCGTGTAAATGCTTGCACATGAAGTACTGCATTATCAGAATCATTTCATATCAAGACATCTGCAGGGATATCCTTAAACACACCTACTTGCTTGCTTCCTTTATCACCCTCCCATTCAAGGTGAACCCTGACCAAAGGCATTTGAAATGGGATCCATCCTAAAGCGTTGACTGGAGTGGACTGCCCAAATAAGTATTGCTCCTCTTTAACCACTGCAGGCTTCACAATGGTTGTTAGAGACTGTGTCTTTCTTAGCAGTAGCATGTCTTAAATTTATTAAGATAGGGTACAAACTCCAGTGATAGTTTGGTACCTCTGTTGTCTCCAGACAACCTACTACTGGCACACTGTTATTCCCACTTGCTGTCTCCATCACCTTTTGTTTTCCACCTTGCTTCAGTGGACATTTGTATGCTACATGACCTCACTGGGTATATTTAAAACATCTAACCCCTAATCCTGGCCGTGTACCTGAAATAGTGGCTTCCCCTGTTACTGGTAGACTCTGTTGGGGTGATTTAGTCTGCCCACCATGTGCAACAGTGGGTATCCCTTTCTTGTGCATTGATGCCCTGATTGCTAAGCAGACATCCTCTTTTCTCCCCAGTACATCTGCAGAGTTACACTCCTGGTCTACCAACCAGATTCTCATGTCCTCAGGCAAAGTACTAGGGGTGTGTTCAATCACCAAAAGGTTTTTCCAGTCTTTCAAAAGTGGTGACTTGACACCCACTCACCCAGCTATGAAAATAAGTGCTTAACACAGCAATATAATTACATACACTTTCATCTGCCATGCATCTATGCTCAAAAAACGTTTTTTCTGTAAGGTTCAAGTGTTAACGTATAACAGTTCAATAAACATTGTTTTATTCTATCACAGTTTAAACATGTAGTATCAAACAATTGAGAAAAAGCAGTTACATATTTGCCATGGAGTAAGGGGGTTAGGAATCATACCCAGAGCCCTTGGTCAACATTATACTCTTTACATACTGTTTCCAAGTTTCCAATATATGAATAAAACTATCAAAGTCATCTCCCCCTGCAAATTGTGGAAGAAATGTATTGACCTTTATTGCTTCTGGGGTATGGTTATTCTCTTTCCCATTACCTCAATGAGCCTGATGAAGAGTCAACATCTCCCTTTCATGTTGTTGCTGCTTCTTTTTTTTTCAGCCTCTGATTGCTACAGGCTCTCATTTTCTTTGATCTCCAAATGCCACAGTCTCTCTTCAGCCTCCGAACATCACAGTTCATGCTGACACTGCTTCTCCTTTTCTTCAGCCTCCAAAAGTTTGGCCTCCACTTCATGCTGACACTACTCCTTTTCTTCAGCCTCCAATTCAAGTCTCTTTAACTCCAGATGAATTTTTAAGTCATCTGAGGAAAAGGAAAACTGTCCCATTTCTGAAGGCTGCACGTCTCCATCACCAGACTGCTTGTCCTCCTGGCCACTGGTCCACTCTGCAGCTGTGATTAAAGCTGAAAAGTCCTATGGCTTCACATACCTTGGCCAACTTGTTCTTTGTCAGCTGACATCTTTGCTTTCCCTAACTAAACTAAACTAACAAAAATAATTAAAATTGTAGTGAAAAATGAAGCTCTGAATGTTTATCTTGTGGCTGTTGAAAGTACACACACTTTCAGTGACAACTGCCCACAGGCTATTGAAGTCCAATTAATATTGTGCTGCTCTGCCACCAATATGTAACAGCCTGTTTACTCCGGGCCAATAATCAAGGAGCCTCAATCCTCACCACTGACACCAGTGAGAGGCAGCCACTAAAAACAAGAATGGATTTACACAGTATTTTTCAGATGCAGCTCTTTGCATCAAGCACAACTTCCTCCAAGAGCAGACAGAGAACACACTCCAGACCTGGTACTGGACTCTCAGTCTCTCCAGATCCAAAACAAGACACACTTTGGAGCACTGTGTCCATGCTCCAAGTAGCTGATGCACCCACACCTGGGTATTTGATTTTCTTACACACACACACACACACACACACACACACACACACACACACACACACACACACACACACACACGTGCACACTCTCCTGGGAAAGGCCGGCACAGATTTACTAGTTGTGCCTTACCCAGACTATAAGGTAACTACACTGCCACCAGTCAGCCACTCTAAGGTTCTTACAAGGGTATCCAATTATACTGAGTAAAATCAATACTAATATAAATGGTAGAGTGTAACCAAAGCAGCAAGGTTTTTTGAAGTAGCCAAGGCATCACTAAACTAAGCATAAGTACTCTTAAGATGTTAAGTATTCTCTAAAATACCAGCCACAATGAAAGGTATAAAAATATTTAATAATAAATAATAAAATAGAAACATGAGAATACTAGATATATAAGTACAATTAGCACCAGAATTTCAATCACAGGAAAAATAAAAATAACACAGTTGGACAGATTAACACAGATGCAGAGAAACAAAATTTAACTAATCTCACTGTGTTTTCCTGACCGTCTAAAGAATAACTGTTCCCTAGCTAACTTAATTAATGCAACACAGCAAGATAGGATACTGAGATGCTTATTTCCACAAGGCAAGGTGATGAGCTTCTAACTTAACTGAACTGTGATAATTGACATAAATCTTTATATCAGGTTCCAAAGAAAAAAGAAAAGAAAAGAAAACAAACTGCTATGTGAGTTCCATCCTCTTAGTGCTGGTTATAGAATGACATCAGATTTGATCACCTGACTCTGGTACAATATACTTTGCTGATATCTGTTACAGTATCTGAAAACTATAGAACAATTTCAAAAACTTCTACTCTTCCCTTATAAGGTATATGGGCAATTAAGCACATTAGAACAGACTGTTTGTTAGGCAGTTTCCATCATAGAAACTTGGATATTGGCAAGAAACTCAGGAATTTTGAAAATCTGGTACCTTGAAATCAGTTACTTAGTGGAGACTCCCTATTATCCAGGATTCTCTTGAAAGTGAAGTTTAGATTATCAGAGGGGGATAGAGTTTGAATAGACTGGCTAGTGCTTTTATTCATGAATGCTAACATTGATGGCATAACCACAGGAGACTCTCCACATTGGATTCAGTGGTGGTCAGAGGTTAGAACGAAATCTACCACTACAAAAGGGATGGTTTCTAAAATATATAGAATCATGCTTAGTACCACATATCATCTAAATATTGGATATAAAACCACATGGGAAAGATCCCTTAATTTTGTGATTTTGAAAGAAAGGTTGGACTCCATCATCCAAATTCCAAAATATATGCCACCATAACATGTAAATTCAGATTTTTTGGGATGGCAAGTGTCACCAAATATTTTTACACTCCTCATAAGTTAAGTTTAATATTTCTGTTGATATCTCCTTTTCGTTGTAGATGTAATATGTGTCAGTTTGGAGTTTGCATGCATGTGTTCTGGGAGTGTCCTGAATTAGCTAGCCTGAAATCTAAGTTCCGAAGGATTGTGATCTATGCTGGCCAGGTAGGATTGATCTTTCATCTTCTTTTTTTTCTTACTTTATTTGGTTCCACAATTTTGTTGTTTAAGGGGAACCTTAGTCTTTTGCATGTAATTATGACTTAAGGGAAGAAAATTCTAAGAAGATTTTGTAACGTGACAAGAACATCCATCACTACAGACTTGCTTATTTTCTTGGAGGAACTTGGGGAGCTTGAAACATAGGCTGACAATCCCTACAAAACAGCCAAGCAAACTGACAATTTTTCTGTAATTTGTCTTTAGATGTTCAAAGCCATAAGGATTTCTCATGTTAGGTCTTTCTGTTTAATTTTTGTCAATTAAAGTCACCTGCAGGGACTCTATAGAATTATTGTTTACTCTACTATGGCCTGCACAAGCTGTCTGTAGAATTCAACTATGTCTCTTCATACACACACACACACACACACACACACACACACACACACACACACACACACACACACATATATATATATTTTTCCACTTTTTTATTATTATAAAATATATTGTTTAATTTATCCACAAATTTTCATATCTGGATGTTCTGCTTGTTGATTTTCTGATGTTCAGTTTTTTTTTGGTGTTTGAAACTGCTCAATAAATTTGGATGCCCATTTTAGGCCCCTCACCTGACCTGCTGAACTCTGTCCACATCATTTCATATCCAGATGACAAAACAATATTTTTCATTCACATCAGCTTTGATGGCAAATCTGCTGAATAAATAATCATAAAGCCTGTGATATTGACAACATACCTCTGAAAATTGATCTGGTTGTCAGCTATCTGAGAACCTCTGTGGACAATGAATTGATCACCATATACCCACTGTTGTAAGGAAATCATTTTTCTTCGTACAGCTAATATCTAAATGTATGGTGTCCAGGTTTGGGAATGTAATCATTCCACTGAACTTGGCTCTCATTAGGACAATTATTGAATATAACTCCCCTTTTGATATGCACTTGTTTAAACAGTTGTCATAGCTGAAGTAACTGCAATGTTTTCTCACAAAACAAAAATCAAGGGCCCAAATCTTAAAAGCTCATGTAGACTGTCTCAAAGCCTTGCCCCTTTTCTTAGTATCATACAGTCTGCTAAGAGTAGACCTCTGCCTCATGTATAGAGCCTCAACATACCCTATCCTGTCAGGGTCTATATTAGGAAATCGAAAGATGTAAATGTCGAATACGTAATGGTTGACACCTACTTGTCGAAATACCTAAACGTTGAAAGCAGTAAATATCGTAAAACAAAATACTGAAATGTTTTACTTGGCCATTTCACGTACACGATGTGAAACATCACTCACAAGTTACTCAGTATATGTAAATTAGTATGTGTGGATATTATGTTTGAATTACATTATAGTAAGATATAATGTAAAATAATGAAGATATCTTGAATAACGTGGAAATATGGTGTGAATTATTAAAATATAAGAGATTGTATAAATATAAGTATGTAGACTAGTTCGGCGTGCATACCCGTTATACTGGTAGCAGCTATGGCTAACGCTAACAAAACAAGACCCGGTGTGATAGGTTATGTGTGCGAGCATGTGGATTCACAAAAGGGAAGGGATATGCTTATGATTGAAGGATATCTGTATGTCTTAGAAAAGGTTGTGAAAAATAAAAGGTACTGGTGTTGTCGTTTAAAACAAAGCCATAAGTGTAAGGGTAGGGCTGTAACAGAATGGAAGGAGTTGCAGGACATGTTAGTGAAGTCTACGGTAGATCAGCATTCTCCAGATGCAACAGAGATAGATAAGTACATTGCCTCTGCGAAGCTAAAGAACATGTCCAGAGATTGTAGAGCAACTCCTGCCCTGTTAGTTGACGATGTGTTGGCTTGTACCTCCTTGGAGAGTGTTGTCACATTACCTACACATAGGTCCCTGTTACAACGTGTGAATAGAGTAAGACGTAAAGGTCTTTTAACGAATGTAAAGCCTACTACTTGTCTATCTTCCATTTCGTTAGATGAATTTAAGCTAAAGGAATCTAGCTTTATTCAGGAACGTAAGGTGGATGTACATTCTAATTTGCACGTATTGGTATTCACCACTCAGGAAAACTTAGTGGATCTATGTGACAGTAAAATGTGGTTCATGGATGGTGTGTTTTTGATTAAGGGGAGGTTCTGTAGGCAGTTATATAGTATACATGCCATCATGGATCGTAATAATAACAGAAAATGTGCACCTTTATTATATACACTAATGACAAAGAAGTCGTTTAAAGTGTATAATTTTATGTGGGAATGCTTGCTTACATTATGCACACGGTTGAACCTAACACCAAAATTGAGGTTCCTGTTATGCGATTTTGAGTTAGCTGCAATAAAAAGTATTGCAGCTAACTTTAGTGAAGTTATTAATAAAGGTTGCCTGTTTAACTTTTCGCAGTGTGTATGGCATAAAGTGCAACAGCTACAACTGTCGACATTGTATGGTACATCCATTGAATTCCAAAGGGCTGTGAAAGAACTGATCGCTTTGAGTTTCCTACCAGAGGATGAGGTCGTACCAGTATTTAAAGAGCTATGTAAAACCTTTCCTGTGGAGGGTAAAGAGCTGTTAAATTACTTTTCCGATGTTTTTGTGTTGGGCTGTGTATGTAAGCAGTTTACTCGTTCAGTGGTTGTTAGTAGATTCCCTCCAATGTATCCGATTGCATTCTGGAATGTGTCTAGTCTAAATGATCATGGACTGCCACGTACACAAAATCATGTGGAGGGTTGGCACCGCAGAATACGTTGTCTACTTGGCAGGCGAATCTCTGATATACCCTGTGTGCTCTGTTTTAGTACGAGAGCAGAATAGGGTGGACGAGATACGTTTACAGCTGCTGTCTGCATGTGCCGTGTCACCCAAGAAAAGAAAGACTATGGAACGTGAGGGACGTTTGAAATCTGTCCTTTGTAATAGGCAAGAGTATACTACTGCCCAATTCCTCAGAGCTGTTGCTATGTTGTTAAAGGTATAACGTGACATACTATGGACTGTAGATAGTATGCACCGTTCACATAGTTTAGAGT
The DNA here is from genome assembly GCF_019279795.1 of Protopterus annectens. NCBI lineage: Eukaryota > Metazoa > Chordata > Ceratodontiformes > Protopteridae > Protopterus > Protopterus annectens. Next base: position 376,052,746 of record NC_056743.1, read on the forward strand.
TTTTGTGAAACCTTTCACATATCTTTGTTTACTTCAGTTATGGTTTTGTTAGTAGGGGACATACTATTTATTTCAGTTTACGTGCACTAGGAGATATATTGCATATTTAAGGCAAGCTGTAAGTGTTATTGGAAGTGTAAGTTGAGTGACGTGTTGCACTGCAGTGGGGTGTGTTTTATGTTACGTTCTTGGCATTATCACACCGGGTGTTGTTTTCTGGGCCAAACAAAATCATTCGACATTTCGAGTGTTGATGTTTACGTTGTTCAGAATTTAGGTATTTTGACAAGTAGGTGTCGACCATTACGTATTCGACATTTACATCTTTCGATTTCATGATATAGACCCATCCTGTCAGACCTATTCACAAGTGAGACAGTAAACTGAACACTTGCTCCAAGGGTCTCAATCTCTTTTACAACATAAATAAAATATATGACAGAGAATACCTCTTTTATGGAACAGTCTCCCACTCCACATATTGCAAAGCACTTCTCTTACTTTATTCAAGTATAATATGAAGAAATGGATAAGAAACTGCAAACTCACCGCCAGTTTAGCATCAATGTCCACCATGCATAGGAGCGACAGGTAAATATCCAGACATATCTTTGTTCTGCCCACTTCTGGGTTATCCATAAGCAAAATATAAGCGCTAAAAACTAACATGGAAATGTAAGGCTAGGTTTCTTAAGATCCTTACAGATTAATATCCTAGTAAGTACCTCAGTATAATAGAAATGCCATTCTAAAAACAGTGTTTCCAAGATATATTTAAAAATATATAAAAAATATGGATATCTGTGTGCGTTGCAAGCTATTAATAGTTAAGTTTCAGAATCTTTTTCTTGCAGTCTTTCTTAAGAATTAAGTTATATAAAAATGCATTTATGTTCTTAGCTGTGATTCAGTAGTCAATGTATAAAATAAATGTTCTTTTATAATTAGGTTTTGAATGGTCTTCTGATGCATTGATCTATCAGCCACCCCTTTGAATTCTGCATGTGTTACCTTTATCTTGGCTTGCACAACACCAGCATGCTTATGTTGATTTAGCCAATCCTCTGTGGGGAAGGGGTTACATTTTGTGAAGTGAAGAAGGGTGGTGTCATTTGGGTGAAAGTTGAGGGAATGACCTCATGACCCATCAGGTTGTCTATGGTGGTATTTAGTATGTAGCTTTCTGCCTCTGTACATGCAATGCAGGAGACATGAAAGCTCTGGTATCCAGCTATGTTTTTTCTATGCATAGTTCTTTGGAGTTTTACTGAAAGTCCTGACTGCAGGTTCTCCTGCAACAGCATCTTTATCTATAGCTTCCACTCAGGCCTGTAATATATTACTCTGCTGCTTTGGTTATCATTGTGGTACCAGGGATGTCAATCTTACAATGGCTGTGACAACATGGTGGCACCATCTCCCTGTGCCAAGGTGTTTTCCCACATTCTGAGCTGCAGATAATATTTAACAACAGCTTATTTCTAATCTTTGATCTCCTATACTACTGAACGGTGCCATGATTTTTATGCCTAAACATTTCTCAGAAGAGCTAAGTGAGGTCAGTATGTAGGATCAGGTGGTGCTGGGTAGAGAGGGTTTACTGATGTTCATCTCGCTCACAATAAAAAGACTTACCCTTCCGATTTGTTCTTCTTCATTGAGAAGTGTAAGTCAAAAAAATGTGAAAAAGACAAGAATTAATTTTTGCATCACTGCCCTCCTAGACCCCCTTACTTTTATATATATATATATATATATATATATATATATATATATATATATATATATATATATATATATATATAAAATAGATACATACATACATACATATATACACGCAGACATACATATATGTCACATCAGTAGGATACCTCACCTCTGGTGTAGCTGGCTGTAGGTTCTATTCCCACACCAAGTATATAGACTGCTGACACTACAGAGCAGTTTAAGGGGGGATGTACTCCTGAAGAGATGCTAAACCAAGGCCCCATCTGCCTGAGTTGGTGGAAGCTCAGGTGGATTTAAAAGATTAGATGATCAAATTTTCAGAAACTCGAAATTCATACGGTTGAGACCATATGATTGAGCTTCTGAAAACTCGAACATCAAAAACAAGTGTCAAATAAATAAATAATTAATAAATAAATAAATCTCACATCAACTATCAAAAAGAGTAGGCAACTTCCCTGATAACTTGGTCGAATTTTGTAGTATAAATATCACCTTGGTTCTCCCCAGAAAGGAGGCTACTAGCCTAGTGGAACTAACCTTATAGGAAAAAAAAAAAAATATATATATATATATATATATATATATATATATATATATATATATATATATATATCTATATAGTGTGTGTGTGTAGGTTAATGTCAGATGATCAAGTTTTCAAAAACTCGAAAATTATATGGTCGAGACCATATGATCGTGTTTCTGAAAAAATGAAAATAAAAAAAAAAACACAACAAATCTGCCTTTTTTAAGGTTTTTGAAAGGTGGCAAGCCCCCTTGCACTGCCACACCCCCTGCAAATTATATATATCAACTTGGAGATCTCAGTACAGTGAGGAAGAGGGTAAATTTCCTGATCCACACTGTACCACGATCTTGACCATATGAATTTCGAGTTTCTGAAAACTCAATCAATTGACTGTGTGTGTGTGTGTGTGTGTGTGTGTGAGTGTGTTTTATTCACTTATTTATTTATTTAACATTTGTTGACCAGGAAATTCCTACTAGGACAGGACCTATTTTCAGCACAGGCCCAGGGGGAGAAACACTCCAGACACATGTCTTTGAAATGTGGGTGGAAACCAGAGTATCCAGAAGAATCCCATGTAAATGCAGGGAGGACATGCAGACTCCTTACAGAAAGCACCCCCGAGAATCAAAGCGGAGAACTCTTACTGTGAGGCAACAACTTTAACAGCTGCATCACTGCGCTCTATATATATATATATATATATATATATATATATATATATATATATATATATATATATATGGTTCCCTATCAGAAGCCTGAAACACTACAAGCTTGAAAATCAAAATCCTGAAACCAAAAGCTTGAAAACTCAAAATCCTGAAAACCCAAAATCCTGAAACTCAAAATCCTGAAAACACAAAATAGACATACTGACGTCATTGTGGCTTTGCTATTGTTAGCCCTGTGGTGTTAGGTCATGCGTTGGGTTCAGGTAAGTGTGTGTTTGGTTTTATGTTAGGGTTAGGGGCGGTTTAAGTGAGTTAGGGTTAGGGCGCAGGTTAGGCATGTATGCAATAGTGACAAAAATTGGGGTTAGGGGTGGTTTAAGTGAGTTAGGGTTAGGGCGTGGGTCAGGTGAGTGTGCGATAGTGACGGACCTTAGGGTTAGGGTTAGGGTCAAGGTCAGTCGGTAGATATTAGTGTCTTTGTATTGGCATATTAGCATTATTTGTGTTTTCAGGATTTTGAGTTTCAGGATTTTGGGTTTTCAGGATTTTGAGTTTTCAGGCTTTTAGTTTCAGGATTTTGATTTTCAAGCTTATAGTGTTTCAGGCTTCTGATAGGGAACCATATATATATATATATATATATATATATATATATATATATATATATATATATATATATATATATATTCACTTCAGAAGCTTGAAATACTGAAATCTCGACTTTCAGTATCTCGAGCCCAAGAACCCGAATCCACATAACAATGAAAACTAAAAACTGCGAAATTCAAACCTCGAATACCGGAGGTTTTGAATTTTGCGGTTTTACTACACACTCACACACACACACACACACACACACACACACACACACACACACACACACACACACACACCATCCTCCACACAAACACACCCAATCTCTCTACGACATGAAAGCAGGGCGGCAAGCCCCCCACACATCCCCACTTAAATTTTCTCACTCCAAGGTCGCACTACATACAAACACACACAAAACACCACCACACAAGCTACATTTTCCTCACACACACACATCACAGCAACAATACACACTGACATACACCACAGTCCCTACCCAAAGCCCTTAAAACACAAACTTACCTGAATACTTGACCACAGTGGAAATTTAGAAGCCAGAAATTCAAAACCTTTGGCATTCGAGGTTTTGAATTTTACGCTTCTAAACTTCGGCTGTTCTGTGGATTCAGCTTCTTGGGGTCGAGATACTGAATATATAAATATATATACATATATATATATATATATATATATATATATATATATATATGGATCTACTTTCAATCAGCGAAAGTACGATCTATCAAATCCACTTACTCGCTCACTATCCACCAGAACAGCAAGTCAAAGAAACAATGAACTGACAAACTCTTCCACGGAAAGGAACTACTGGACCACCATGCAAACGGCACACAATGGAAAGACACAGAGCCCACCAAAGTGGGGGAGCACCACCCCCCACACCTCCCCTACTTAAATATACCAACTCCAGGATCGCACTACATGGGGAGAGGGCACAGTTCACCATGGTGGTCCAGTGGTTCCTTTCCCGGTGAAAGGAATTCAGTAGTTTGTTGCTTTGTTAAAATGCAGTTTTGGTAGATGAAGATCAGATAAGATGGATGGATCGTACTTTCGTTGATTGAAAGTAGATCCATATATGTGTGTGTGTGTGTGTGTGTGTGTGTGTGTGTGTGTGTGTGTGTGTGTGTGTGTGTGTGTGTGTGTGTGTCAGGTGATTAAAATCACAACTTTTTGACCATGTACCAATTGAAAAAACTTATCAACTCATCAAACTTCAACCACTCACAAAAAAAATAAATAAATAATCAAAACACTTTCTTTGCAGGGGACAGGTACATCCTACTACTTATACATACCAACTCCAAGATTTCAAATTCCCAATCTGCACACAAGATAACAATATTTGTTGTCTTTTGCAAGTGTTTTCCACATTTGACCACATGAATGACACCCACATGTAACTATATATATATATATATATATATATATATATATATATATATATATATATATATATATATATATATATATATATATATGTAAAATGCGGTGCAGTTTCCATTAATTGTGGTGAAAATAATTGTAAGTAAAATGCTCTCCACACTAACTGCACTTATTAGAGGACAGGACAGCTGATATGGAACCAATTCTGTTTACATTTGTTTAGTTGAGGGCAAACTAATATATTTTTCTAAATTAAAGCTATGTTACTTGTAACTGGTCATACCTCAGTATAATTAAAGGAAGTAGCTGGCACTGGTGATGGTTACCATGCTGGGTTGTAACTGGAAGGAGCTGGTACTGGTGATGGTTACCATGCTGGGTTGTAACTGGTCATACCTTGGTATAACTAACGGAAGGAGCTGGTACTGGTGATGGTTACTGTGTTAGCTTGTAACTGGTCATACCTCAGTATAATTAAAAGAAGGAGCTGGCACTGGTGATGGTTACCAGGCTAGGATGTAACTGGTCATACCTCAGTATAATTAAAGGAAGTAGCTGGCACAGGTGATGGATACCATGCTGGGTTGTAACTGGTCATACCTTGGTATAACTAAAGGAAGGAGCTGGTACTGGTGATGGTTACTGTGTTAGCTTGTAACCGGTCATACCTCAGTATAATTAAAAGAAGGAGCTGGCACTAGTGATGGTTACCGTGCCAGCTTGTAGGTTTATTGTGAGACAAGCATGTGTGCAGTGTGCTTGGAACATGTGAGTTAACTACTTTACTAAAGCATAGACTCAGCGCAGAAGGGGAATACGAGAGATGTGAGAGATGCAGTTATACAGCCAAACTAGAGGCTAAGCTCTCTCAACCCAAGACTGGATCAGACAGTCAAGAGGAGAAGGGAAATACTTGCATCATACCACCAGTCTTACATAGACCCATTAAACAAGCACTGGCAAATAACACACATAAATACATGGAAACATACTCAGAGGCTCTAAATAAAAATCTGAAAACCAACAGAGACCTCCAAAGCAAACATCCAAGCAACCTCCACCCCCCAACACAAACCATTAAACATATACTTCACAAAACCAGTGTGCCATGCAGTCACAGCCCTTAAGGCAAAATAACACACCCACCATACTAGTAATAGGTGACTCTATAGTCAGGCATACTGACGTCCCACTCACTAGGTTGAATAAGGAGAAGGTTACTGTTAGCTGCCTGTCGGGTGCCAGGATCCGCCACATAACACAAGCACTCAGGTCACTCCAGAACAAGTACAGATATGCCTATGTCATTGTCCATGTTGGTGTGAATGACCTGAGCAGTACCTCCCTGGACTACATAACAAGTGACATGGAAGAGCTCTCTGATCACATAGCCCAGGCTGGTATGACCCTGACCCGGAGTAACATCCTGCCCTCACCAAGAATGATACCATGGTATAAAGAAAAAATTCTCGATTTCAAAAATTGGCTAAGTTTCTGGTGTCGTGTCTGTCCGCCTAGGATGACATGCTTAACAAGCCACGCTGCTTCGCTAGAGATGGCTTGCACCTGTCACCCTTAGGCTTTCAAATCCTTGCCAAGGCTCTTGCTACCCCCATAGTGCTTTTTTTAGGTAAGGCTCAAAAGACAAACCCACCGCTGTAAATAGCACAAGTAACAAAAAACTGAGGGTAATGCTACTCAATGCCAGAAGTCTAAACCTCAAAATGCACACACTCGAGGCACTCCTCAGTATGGAGAAAATTGATATATGTGCAGTAACAGAAACCTGGTTTAAGGCTCCAGAGAGCACCCCAGCTCTACCAGGTTAAAACTCATAGCATACATTTCAGCCACAGAACCCAAACTGAAATACAAAAGGCTGGGGCGTACCCATATTCATCAAGTATACCTACACCTCCAGGTTAGTGGCACAGCACGATGCTTCCGAGATCATTCACATGCAACTAACAATGGGCAAAACTGCAATTCAAGTTATAGCTTGCTACAGATCACCCACCATGTCCCAGGACCCCAATTCCGCATTTCTGGAAAAATTGGGAAACATAAAGATCCTACCAAATACCCTAATATTGGATGATTTCAATTACCCAAACATTAACTGGGAGAACTACTAAAGTACTAACTCCCTTGCCCAACATTTCCTAGAATTTATAAACTCAAACACCCTGGTTCAACTGGTCAACACTCCCATCAGAGGTGACAACATATTGGACCTGGTCATCATCAACATGGGTGACCGGTGTTCCACAGAAGAGCTCAATCCCTCGCTGGTTAGATCTGACCATAAACAAACCACTTTGGATATCCATATTCCGCCCCCACCCCCGGGCAAGAAAGCCACCATGAAAAACTTTTCAAAAGCAAACTTCACGTTACTTAATACTGAGGTGGAAAGTTTCAAAGCCCCCATGTTGAAGGATAAAACTGCTCAAGCTGCAAAATCCTTTACTAATGCATTCTATAGGCAGCTACAAGAATGCATGGATCATGCCATCCCAAGCAAAACCAAGACTCACTCCTCCAAGAAAAAGAAACCAGTCTGGTGGACTCCTGCCATAAACAAGCTATACAATAGAAGGAGGAAACTAGTACAGAAAAGAGTAAAATCTCAAGAAGAGAAACATCCCTGATCAGTATCAGCAAGAAACTACGATCCCTCATAAAATCATCCAAGGCGAGCTTTGAAAGAAAAATTGCCAAGGACTCCATAGATAACCACAAGTCATCCTTTAGCTATGTCAAGAATCTATGTGACAATGCTCAGATCTGCTCAGAGTTAGTGCTGAATGGCACAAAATACACTGAACCGACCAATATCACCAACATCCTGGCAGACAGGTTCAGCGCAAACTTCTCCTCCCTCTCACCCCCAAAAGGGCCCATAACCATACCAGAAGAATGTACAGTCCCTGAAATCACAGACACTCAGATTAAAACAGCCCTCTCCAAAGCCAAAAACACAGCATCAATGGGACCAGACGGTGTCCCAGGCTGCGTCCTACACGAGCTCAAAGATGAACTAACCCCTCACCTAAAACACACTGTTCAAACTCAGTCTCTCCACAGGCTACATACCCATAGAGTGGTGCACAGCAATGGTTATTCTGCTCCACAAAGGTGGAGCCACAACAGACCCCAGGAATTATTGCACTATAAGCCTGACTAGCTTGGTCTGCAAGGCTATGGAGCGCATCATCATGGAACTCATTAACAGAGACATTGGGAACCTCCAAACACTGGACCCTACCCAGTTTGGCTTTCAGGGCAGATCATGCCTCCTAAACCTGGTGGACTTCTTTGAGACAGTTACCAAGGCTATAGATGAGGGACAGGTGATACACAAGCCTACCGATACCTTGCTAAGGCCTTCGACACCATTCCCCATTCTGGTATTATAGATACGCTCACCAGCCTGAACATAAACTCCTACGCCACAAGATGGTTGCCAACTGGATCACAGACAGAACCCACATGGTGAGTTGCAGGAGCTAGATCTGTCTCTAAACCGGTTACAAGTGGTGTTCCCCAGGGCTCAGTCCTAGGACCCCTCCTGTTCGGCATATACTTCTCAGAGGTACAAGCAAGCACAGGAGGACAATGGCTGACCAAGTTCGCAGACAACTGCAAACTAGGGGCTATAATTGACTCTCAGGCTGACACAGACATCCCCAAAAAGGGCCTCACTGAGACAGATACCTGGTGTCAAAATCATGGCCTCAAGCTAAATGGCAAAAAGTGCATAGTCATCCCCTTTGGAAAAAAACAAAGTACCCACAAACTACCACATAGGTGGTAGTCCCCTAAATACTGAAAACATAATAAGGGATCTGGGGACCCAAGTAGATAGTAATCTCATCTTTGATATCACATTGCCAAAGTGGTTAGAAAATCTTTCTACGTGGCCCACCTAATAACAAAAGGGTTCGCATCCAGATCAAAAGAGGTCATTGTGCCCCTCTACTCATCACTCATCAGACCCATCTTAGAGTACAATGCCCCATTTGGGATGTACCTTACAAGACACCTGCAACAGCTGGAAAGACCACAGAAGTACCTCACCAAGAGGATCAATGGCCTCAAACAGATGCCCTATGCAGCTCGACTAAGGAAACTCCACTTGTACTCTGTTGCATACTGCCTACTCAGAGGTGATCTCTGCCTGACATACAAGGCCATGGCCAACCCAGAATTGATGGACATGTTCCACCTAAAGAAAACCATATCCCCTCGAGCCACACTCTCTAGGGATCTAAACCTCACCACAACAATAAATAGGATGTGCTGAAGGGATAGATTCCTGTCCCAGAGACTTCCCTTGCTTTGGAACAAGATCCCAATCTACATTAGGCAGAGCTCCTCGCTAACACTCTTCAAAAGAAATCTTGACGAGTGGATGGGAAACAGAAAGTTTACCTCGGGGATCACTTCACTGGCTCTGCTGGACAGAGGCACAGGGAACTAATCTAAGGGGGTGGCGAAAGCCAACACATTCTGGCTAGGCTTATAAATTCCTTCGGGCAGATAGCCTAGTACCCACCTACGAACCTATAATACCTGAATAGAGTGCATCCCTCCATCCTGGCCCAACAGCAGATATTTTATTATTTTGTAGGTATGTGCACCTCTTATTTTCCATCATTAAACTGTCACATGCTCTGTATACCATCTGTGTTTGTAAGCATGTGTGTGTGCATCTCTCCATGTAGCTTAATGTTTCCTTCAGCTGTTCATCACCCACCAAATGTTGTACATGGATAAAAACAGTCTGCATTGTCCATATGTCATATAAAATCTGTTCTGAGCTGCACTATAACGGTATCTGCAAGTTGTTATGGCAACCTTATGATAAAAATAACTAATGAAGGAAACTGAGCTGAAAAAATAGAACTAATGAGATTTATGCCAGAAAAGAACCAATTCTTCTTGCACACAGTAAAAGTGGACGCTGATATTTGCTTATGACTGTCCAATGTGGTTATTGTAATGTCAAGTTACATCATTTTCCAATGTGGATAATGGAGCTAATCATTATTTTAGGCAGGTACTGCCACTTTTACTGGTCTGAGACCATTCTTAATATTTTATCAGACCATAACTATAGCATTTGGCTTCCTGTCATAATTTCATTTATGATAAATACCGTGTATTTTTTGAAAAATTCTCTCTTGTCACTGCTCATCAGTAGGTTGTCCCACTCATCTCTTCACATTACACATTGTGGTAAGTAAAAATTATTACATGCCTTGATTCAGTCATAGAACAGTAAAAGCACACTGCTGCAAAAACAAATTTACATATCATTTCAAAGCTTTATTCATTAGACAGACTCCTAAAGCTTCTGTCTGCAAAGGCTAATTGTTAAGATCTCAGCTAACATGAAAGCTAGTGCCATTCTATATGGTTCTGATTCTAAATATCATCCTGTCATAGTAGCTGTAAAATGCTACTTTTTCTGATCATAGCAATGATATGCATTTGGGCTGGATGGCAAATTAATCTTTCCTGACTTCAGAAAAAAAGAGATTTATTTAATTAATGGTATCAGCGGCATACTCTTTCTGGGAGATTAGGGGTGAAAAAATATCAGACAGGACTCCTTTATCTTTGCTTTATTTACTGAATCCTATATGTAGGCAGAGCCAAGCAACATCTGCCACTGTTTCCTTTTGATAAGATCATTCCATTTTTGATCGACAGAGCTTTTAAATTCAAAACACTAGGACAATGCAGTGGGAAAAGAATGTAAAGCAGGCATGCCAAGGAAACAAGCAGAAAACGCAGCTTGCAAATTCAGTTTTGATCCTCGTATCTAAAATACAAGATGCAGTAGATCTTAAAACTGTCCGACAGTGAAAAATCAGACACACACTTCGAAAATTAGAATACATTTGTCTCTAAGAAGACACAGCTGCTTATGTAACCCCCCTCAAAAAATATGCTTTTTTAAAAGCCGAGTGGGGTATAGGTAGTTTTTAGTAATGTTGTTTGTGATATGAAAAGATGTGACAACATTATATGTGAAGAATCTGAAGGTTTTTGATTAGTTTTTATATTCTGTGTGCGTCTTGTGTACAAGACCATGTGAACATGCAGCAGTAATTGAAAGTCTTAAAGTATGGAAAATGACAACAAATTCTAACTTACACTGCTAAAATATGAGACATTTATTACTTGTACGTTTCCTATGTAACATGCTTATGATCCCAGTTTGCATCTATGTTTATTGTAAAGCATCTCTTGCAGTAAGAGGAAATGTTATAGGAAATGAGTGGACTCTGCTTCTGCTGTGATACAGCTTGGAAGATCAGACTGTACTGAAAATCTGACGAAGTGTAACAGTTCCTCATTATGTCTATGATCATGTGTTTATAGGATGTCTCAAATTTGGAATTAAAAGTTTTGTTCAGCAGGATTCCGGCATTTCAGACTGAATAAAGGCATGCTGCAGTGGGCTTCTATGTCTGACAGAAACTGCATCCAAGAGCCATGGGAAAGAAACAGCTAGAGACATTTTGAGTGGAAATATCACAGTGTCATGGTGTTTATTGCAAATGATACTGAGTGCTAAGGCTGTAGTTTGTTTTTAATTTCACTTGAGATTCTTATCATTTTTCTTTGCAGAATCTTAAAAGGTACACAGCAATAAAAGCGCAGTTGTCTCCCTAATTATAGGGTAACAACATAGTTGTGTAAACATACACGGATACACCCTGAAGAAGAGCAAAGGTCTGTTGGGTTTATCCAGGTGATGTGGTTAGGTTTCCAAGAACTACCTTATCTACCTTGTTGCATGCTTTTCTTGCTCTGTCCTGAGTAACTTTGACCGCCTCTGATGAGTTTAACTGTACCACTTTCAAAGACATTGCATTTCACAGCCCACTCAAGCTTCCTGTCAAGCAGTATTTATTTTTCATGTCTTACTTTGTTAGTTGTGATGCCCATGTCTTCTTCTTCCCTTAGACATATCAGGGAGATTTGTAATCACTAAATAATGACATAATTTGAGTGTCAGGCTTCATATCCTTCAGAAAATGCATGCTAATGCAAAACCTGTTATTCTAATAACTTTCTAAGTTTCTGTGAATATTTTTGTCCCATTATTTTAGGCTTTGTTCAGATTTCTTTCTCTAAGAGATTGAGAGGTATGACACCACCTCATCTTTTTCTTATAATTTTTCTTTGTTTTAAGATAAAAATGCCCAGTATTTTCAGTCCCAGGTCATGTCTACCCCTTAGCATTTGGGAAACCCACATTGTATGGTTGCCACCAGCCTGATATCTTTTTGGCTGTATAGTCTCTCCGTTTATAGCCAGGAATCCCAGAATGTAGACTCACAGGAGCTTGTACAACTGAAAGAGCTCAATATCATTGGGATCCATTCCCTGTGTTATAATATATCCATCCATTCCCTGTGTTATATATCCAGCCTATTCCCTGTGTTATATATCCATCCATTCCATGTTACATATCCATCCCATTCCCTGTGTTATAATATATCCATCCATTCCCTGTGTTATATATCCAGCCTATTCCCTGTGTTATATATCCATCCATTCCATGTTACATATCCATCCCATTCCCTGTGTTATAATATATCCATCCATTCCATGTTACATATCCATCCCATTCCCTGTGTTATAATATATCCATCCATTCCCTGTGTTATATATCCAGCCTATTCCCTGTGTTATATATCCATCCATTCCATGTTACATATCCATCCCATTCCCTGTGTTATAATATATCCATCCATTCCCTGTGTTATATATCCAGCCTATTCCCTGTGTTATATATCCATCCATTCCATGTTACATATCCATCCCATTCCCTGTGTTATAATATATCCATCCATTCCCTGTGTTATATATCCAGCCTATTCCCTGTGTTATATATCCATCCATTGCATGTTACATATCCATCCCATTCCCTGTGTTATAATATATCCATCCATTCCATGTTACATATCCATCCCATTCCCTGTGTTATAATATATCCATCCATTCCCTGTGTTATATATCCAGCCTATTCCCTGTGTTATATATCCATCCATTCCATGTTACATATCCATCCCATTCCCTGTGTTATAATATATCCATCCATTCCATGTTACATATCCATCCCATTCCCTGTGTTATAATATATCCATCCATTCCCTGTGTTATATATCCAGCCTATTCCCTGTGTTATAATATATCCATCCATTCCATGTTACATATCTATCCCATTCCCTGTGTTATAATATATCCATCCATTCCCTGTGATATATATCCAGCCTATTCCCTGTGTTATATATCCATCCATTCCATGTTACATATCCATCCCATTACCTGTGTTACATATCCATCCATTCCCTGTGTTGTATATCCATCCCATTCCCTCTGTTATATATCCATCTATTCCCTGTGTTATATATCCATCAGTACACTCTTCCTTTCCTATTGCACTACATGACTTCCCATAGGGTAGATTATGAGCTGCAAGTCCTTTTCTTTGTCTGTTTTGCTTCATGCCTTTCTATCATGACTTTAAATCATCTGTGGCTTAGCCTACTTCAGAAGTTCCCAGCTTTGTACTTTCTTCCTTCAGATCCCCACTGTCACCCATATGCCCACAGTACACAGGCAGTTCTTGATCTCACTGAAAGCCCTCCATGCTCCCCAACTATCCAAGTCTAAATCCCAACACACTCTTCCTTGTCCATCCAGGTTTAAATCGCAACACTCCCTTCCTTGTCCATTCAGGATTAAATCCTCACACTCCCATCATCCTGCACGTCCCAGAATTAAATCCCCACACTTCATCTCCCTGTCACACAGGATTATTCCCTCCTCCTGCCTGTCTTGAATTAAATTACCTGCCTGCCCAGTATTATTGCCTGAGTTAGCAGCACATGCCAAGCCTAGTTTCTGAACCCAGTGTCATATCTGAAGCAGACACATTAAACAGTATTGTTCCATCAGTGAATCCCATGGACCCACAGTGCTCATGCACTTTTCTCCTGATGTTAAAACCACACTCTGCTTACAATAAGAATGACAACTCCAGCCCCTAGCTTTAGGAATGAACCTTTTACACTTTAATTATCTTAGAAAGCTGTCTTGAAGTATGATGCCTGAGAGTGGACTGAAGCCCCCCTACAGCATCCTGTACGGTTACCCCTCCCACCTCCAGCAGTGAGTCAGTCACAGAAATGAATCACAGTGCACTAGCATGATGTTTATCATAGGAAGCCATGCTTTGTGCCACTAAGCAGTGAATTGGCATTCAGGAGCTATGTCAGCCTGAGATGCAGCCTTTGTTCCTTGACATTCCCCAGAAAACAAGATTAACAGTGAAGTAATTAATACGGGTATTCCCATAACCACTTTTTTGCAAGTGTTATGATTATTACACCTATTTCTGATTTCAGTTGAGTTATTATGGTGAGACTATGCTGACTAATCACCAAAGCCAGTTCATTTAATGCCCTAGCATGGGACCTTACCTGAACCATTTGCCTGAGTTTATTGTTTACATTCCTTTTCTAATCCTTCAGTAGATAGTGTTTTTGAATATCCATTTGTCCACACCTGTTTTTGTTCTAGTAGTATTCTCCCTGAGAAACCTAACTCACACCTGGATTTAGCCAATTATCTGTATGTCTGCTTGTCCTCAACCACTCTAGATCATACCTCTCAACCTCTTAACACAAAAAATCTAGACAAAGCCAGAAATAATGGGGGACAAAGGCCCCAAAATAGAGACAGTTTTTAAATATTGTTCTTAGAAACATTTGTGTTTCCATGCGTTGTATGAAAGATACGTCTGAAACTCAAATGTCTGTCATTATGTAGTGAATTCAGCCATCACTGATTTGACAGAAAACCACAAATTTTATGCAGAACATGCCCAAATTATGAAGCAAAAATCTGGATATTCTTTGAAAATTTGGACAGTTGAGAAGTATGCCCCTGATGCAACCCAAGCTCCATTTATCTATTTGTTCACACCAACACCTACTCAAGTCAAAGTTTCATTTTTCCATTTAATCCAAAGGCAATGTGTAATGGATATTACACATCCCTGTTATAATGAATCTCTGTATGTTCATTTGCAATGTGTAATGGATATTACACATCCCTGTTATAATGAATCTCTGTATGTTCATTTGCAATGTGTAATGGATATTACACATCCCTGTTATAATGAATCTCTGTATGTTCATTTGCAATGTGTAATGGATATTACACATCCCTGTTATAATGAATCTCTGTATGTTCATTTGCAATGTGTAATGGATATTACACATCCCTGTTATAATGAATCTCTGTATGTTCATTTGCAATGTGTAATGGATATTACACATCCCTGTTACAATGAATCTCTGTATGTTCATTTGCAATGTGTAATGGATATTACACATCCCTGTTATAATGAATCTCTGTATGTTCATTTCCATCACACCATACATACTGAATTCAGTGATCCTCTGTCCATATTGCTTCACTACTCCTGTTGTATTCAGTTCCTTTTGTCCATTTGGCCCCAACCTTGCTGACATCTATTTTCTATTTATCCATTTGGCCCCACCTAGCCATTGTTCAGTATGTGCATTTGTTCTCACCTGATACTGTCAGTTTTTTGTATGTGCATTTGTCCCTTGCCATACCTGCTGTCCTTTTCTAGCTGTTGTGTACCCTTGTCGGTCTTATTTAAGTAGGGTTGCAATTACTCATTTAGTTGTCCTTCCTAAACTGCATCTGTTTTAGACTTCTCTTCCTCCCCATCTAATAAAATGAATAATTAATTCTAAAGACTGTGCATACTACACTTTGCGAACATGATGGGTGTACACACAAGGCTTTATTTACTATTTGTGCGAACATAGTTGGTGTACACGCAAGGCTGAATTTACTATTTGTTCACTGGGTAAATGGACTGGTGTATTGACCCTTCTCTATATACAGAATGAGTGCATAACAAAATTCAGAGCATAATGGTAAAACTGAATGCAGATAGTATTAAAATTGTTTTTAGCAATGGCTGTGTGAACAGTAGTGAAAGAAGGTGAGTGATATTAAATGATAATTATGTAAATGCTGGGAGGCAGATTTTAGCTGAGAACAAGTGTTTAAGCATTTAAATTGCAAATTCTATAGATGAGGGGGGTCTATTAAAAATTATTCTTCAAAACAGGAGTATTTTGATATTTTGAGTAATAATAGAGTATTAAAAAGGATCTCCCAACATTATGAAATATGTAGGTGAGAGACAAAGGTTTATATTTTAAAAAGGAAGATTGTTTAAAGAAATTTTACTAGATGAAGGTAGAACATCAAATGTGAGTGTTACACGCATGTTTGAGGAAAGTTTAATTATTGTAAATATATTAAAACACAATGTTAAATTAAGCTGGGTGATTTGAAGGTTTATATCCCAGGGGTTAGAATACAAACTCTGCTGGTTCACACACAATATACCTCATGAAACTGTTCTCCTAGAGGATATCATTATTAACTGCTTATCCATTACCTCCAACTCCCCTATAGCTCTAGCATCAGTCTTCATGGCTTCTCTCAAGTTATCACCGCCCCTTTACACTTCAGTAAACCTACTCTCAAGTCATACTGCCCCTTTACACTTCAGTAAACCTACCAACACTTACTCTGTCATAGACTGGATACTTGTATCAAACCCAGCCCCATCACACTACCCCACATCTCTATGTGATTCCATCAGTGGCCATTCTCCCATCTGCACCCAAAGAACCAAGGCCTCATAAACTAAAGCATGGCCATAACCTCTCTAAATTCCATCCTGACATATCAAAGAGCACGGGTTCCTCTATAAACTGGTCCTTCCTATCACACTTACCTGTTAACAATGCAGTGCAAAATTTTGATAACATTTTCTTAGACATACTAAACTCTCTTGCTCCTCTTAGAAAAAAGAATCAAATCTCTCCTCTCTCCCTGGCTAACTCAGCTAACCCATGCACTTATGCAGAAAAGAGACTCTACCTGGAAACTGTGGACAAAAGCTAAATCACCCATCCACCTTCAAACTTCAAACAACTCTGCAACCTTACCAAAAAACATAGCAATCTTGACAAGAAAAACCTCTGTCTCAAACCCCAAACAACCCAAAGTAACAAACCCAAAAATTCTGGAACTCTATTAATCAAATCCTGCACCCTGGTAACCTCAACGCACCCAGTCCTTGTCGTAATAACACCCCCCTGAAAACTGCTACCCTTTTCAACTCCTACTTCATTGACACAGTCAGTAAACTAACGCAACCCCCTAACTCCCCTAACCACACAGATCCCTCCAGTCCAACTACACAGACACCTAACTCCCCAAACTTTTACAGCCCTCTACATCCTCAAACAACAATAACTCCTTCTCTTTGCAACCTGTTCCCACTAGCTGTATAAAACACCTTCTTCTCAAGCTCAAAGCATGCTATCCTTCCATGGACAACCTTCCTTCATTCTTCCTCAGACTAGTTGCTAACTCCTTAGCCTATCCCATCTCTATATTTATAAACTGATTTATAAGCCACTGTACCCTTACTATGGAAACAGTTTTACACCATACCTCTACAAAAAGGTGGAAACACTACAGAACACTCTGACTTCCAGCCTATAACTATACTGACCCCCCCCCAAATTCTAGAAAAATGCATACCTAGAAAACTCAAGACCTACTTACTCAAAGAAAACTTACTTATAAATGCACAGCACAGTTTCAGTCCCAACAGCAGCACTTCCACTGCTCTCATCTCCTTCCCTAACTCAATCTACCTTTCTAGAGTTAATAAAAAAATCACATCATGTCTCTTTCTGGACCTCTCCAAAGCAGTCAATACCGTCTCTCACACTATGCTACTTACCAAACTCTCTGGCCTCAGCGTTTCTACATCTACTATTTCCTGGTTCTCCAGCATCTCACTAACAAGCAACAATCAGTCAAATATCTCTCCTCTATATCTTCCTTTCTTGCCATCAAATCAAGTGTTCCACAAGGGTCAGTGATTGGTCCCCTACCATATAATATCTTCACAAATCCCTTACTTCCTCCTGTCCCTACTCCATGCTTATACGTTCCACAAGGGTCAGTGATTGGTCCCCTACCATATAATATCTTCACAAATCCCTTACTTCCTCCTGTCCCTACTCCATGCTTATACGTTCCACAAGGGTCAGTGATTGGTCCCCTACCATATAATATCTTCACAAATCCCTTACTTCCTCCTGTCCCTACTCCATGCTTATACGTTCCACAAGGGTCAGTGATTGGTCCCTACCATATAACATCTTCACAAATCCCTTACTTCCTCCTGTCCCTACTCCATGCTTATACATTCCACAAGGGTCAGTGATTGGTCCCCTACCATATAATATCTTCACAAATCCCTTACTTCCTCCTGTCCCTACTCCATGCTTATATGTTCCACAAGGGTCAGTGATTGGTCCCCTACCATATAACATCTTCACAAATCCCTTACTTCCTCCTGTCCCTACTCCATGCTTATACGTTCCACAAGGGTCAGTGATTGGTCCCCTACCATATAATATCTTCACAAATCCCTTACTTCCTCCTGTCCCTACTCCATGCTTATACATTCCACAAGGGTCAGTGATTGGTCCCCTACCATATAATATCTTCACAAATCCCTTACTTCCTCCTGTCCCTACTCCATGCTTATACGTTCCACAAGGGTCAGTGATTGGTCCCCTACCATATAACATCTTCACAAATCCTTACTTCCTCCTGTCCCTACTCCATGCTTATACATTCCACAAGGGTCAGTGATTGGTCCCCTACCATATAATATCTTCACAAATCCCTTACTTCCTCCTGTCCCTACTCCATGCTTATACGTTCCACAAGGGTCAGTGATTGGTCCCCTACCATATAACATCTTCACAAATCCCTTACTTCCTCCTGTCCCTACTCCATGCTTATACATTCCACAAGGGTCAGTGATTGGTCCCCTACCATATAATATCTTCACAAATCCCTTACTTCCTCCTGTCCCTACTCCATGCTTATCGTTCCACAAGGGTCAGTGATTGGTCCCCTACCATATAACATCTTCACAAATCCCTTACTTCCTCCTGTCCCTACTCCATGCTTATACTATACACAAGGGTCAGTGATTGGTCCCCTACCATATAACATCTTCACAAATCCCTTACTTCCTCCTGTCCCTACTCCATGCTTATACGTTCCACAAGGGTCAGTGATTGGTCCCCTACCATATAACATCTTCACAAATCCCTTACTTCCTCCTGTCCCTACTCCATGCTTATACTATACACAAGGGTCAGTGATTGGTCCCCTACCATATAATATCTTCACAAATCCCTTACTTCCTCCTGTCCCTACTCCATGCTTATATGTTCCACAAGGGTCAGTGATTGGTCCCCTACCATATAATATCTTCACAAATCCCTTACTTCCTCCTGTCCCTACTCCATGCTTATACGTTCCACAAGGGTCAGTGATTGGTCCCTACCATATAATATCTTCACAAATCCCTTACTTCCTCCTGTCCCTACTCCATGCTTATACGTTCCACAAGGGTCAGTGATTGGTCCCCTACCATATAACATCTTCACAAATCCCTTACTTCCTCCTGTCCCTACTCCATGCTTATACGTTCCACAAGGGTCAGTGATTGGTCCCCTACCATATAACATCTTCACAAATCCCTTACTTCCTCCTGTCCCTACTCCATGCTTATACATTCCACAAGGGTCAGTGATTGGTCCCCTACCATATAATATCTTCACAAATCCCTTACTTCCTCCTGTCCCTACTCCATGCTTATACATTCCACAAGGGTCAGTGATTGGTCCCCTACCATATAATATCTTCACAAATCCCTTACTTCCTCCTGTCCCTACTCCATGCTGTACATTCCACAAGGGTCAGTGATTGGTCCCCTACCATATAACATCTTCACAAATCCCTTACTTCCTCCTGTCCCTACTCCATGCTTATACGTTCCACAAGGGTCAGTGATTGGTCCCCTACCATATAACATCTTCACAAATCCCTTACTTCCTCCTGTCCCTACTCCATGCTTATACGTTCCACAAGGGTCAGTGATTGGTCCCCTACCATATAATATCTTCACAAATCCCTTACTTCCTCCTGTCCCTACTCCATGCTTATACGTTCCACAAGGGTCAGTGATTGGTCCCCTACCATATAACATCTTCACAAATCCCTTACTTCCTCCTGTCCCTACTCCATGCTTATACTATACACAAGGGTCAGTGATTGGTCCCTACCATATAACATCTTCACAAATCCCTTACTTCCTCCTGTCCCTACTCCATGCTTATACGTTCCACAAGGGTCAGTGATTGGTCCCCTACCATATAACATCTTCACAAATCCCTTACTTCCTCCTGTCCCTACTCCATGCTTATACGTTCCACAAGGGTCAGTGATTGGTCCCCTACCATATAACATCTTCACAAATCCCTTACTTCCTCCTGTCCCTACTCCATGCTTATACATTCCACAAGGGTCAGTGATTGGTCCCCTACCATATAATATCTTCACAAATCCCTTACTTCCTCCTGTCCCTACTCCATGCTTATACATTCCACAAGGGTCAGTGATTGGTCCCCTACCATATAATATCTTCACAAATCCCTTACTTCCTCCTGTCCCTACTCCATGCTTATACGTTCCACAAGGGTCAGTGATTGGTCCCCTACCATATAACATCTTCACAAATCCCTTACTTCCTCCTGTCCCTACTCCATGCTTATACGTTCCACAAGGGTCAGTGATTGGTCCCCTACCATATAATATCTTCACAAATCCCTTACTTCCTCCTGTCCCTACTCCATGCTTATACGTTCCACAAGGGTCAGTGATTGGTCCCCTACCATATAACATCTTCACAAATCCCTTACTTCCTCCTGTCCCTACTCCATGCTTATACATTCCACAAGGGTCAGTGATTGGTCCCCTACCATATAACATCTTCACAAATCCCTTACTTCCTCCTGTCCCTACTCCATGCTTATAATATTCCACAAGGGTCAGTGATTGGTCCCCTACCATATAATATCTTCACAAATCCCTTACTTCCTCCTGTCCCTACTCCATGCTTATACATTCCACAAGGGTCAGTGATTGGTCCCCTACCATATAACATCTTCACAAATCCCTTACTTCCTCCTGTCCCTACTCCATGCTTATACGTTCCACAAGGGTCAGTGATTGGTCCCCTACCATATAACATCTTCACAAATCCCTTACTTCCTCCTGTCCCTACTCCATGCTTATACATTCCACAAGGGTCAGTGATTGGTCCCCTACCATATAATATCTTCACAAATCCCTTACTTCCTCCTGTCCCTACTCCATGCTTATACGTTCCACAAGGGTCAGTGATTGGTCCCCTACCATATAACATCTTCACAAATCCCTTACTTCCTCCTGTCCCTACTCCATGCTTATACATTCCACAAGGGTCAGTGATTGGTCCCCTACCATATAACATCTTCACAAATCCCTTACTTCCTCCTGTCCCTACTCCATGCTTATACATTCCACAAGGGTCAGTGATTGGTCCCCTACCATATAATATCTTCACAAATCCCTTACTTCCTCCTGTCCCTACTCCATGCTTATACGTTCCACAAGGGTCAGTGATTGGTCCCCTACCATATAACATCTTCACAAATCCCTTACTTCCTCCTGTCCCTACTCCATGCTTATACGTTCCACAAGGGTCAGTGATTGGTCCCCTACCATATAATATCTTCACAAATCCCTTACTTCCTCCTGTCCCTACTCCATGCTTATATGTTCCACAAGGGTCAGTGATTGGTCCCCTACCATATAACATCTTCACAAATCCCTTACTTCCTCCTGTCCCTACTCCATGCTTATACATTCCACAAGGGTCAGTGATTGGTCCCCTACCATATAACATCTTCACAAATCCCTTACTTCCTCCTGTCCCTACTCCATGCTTATACATTCCACAAGGGTCAGTGATTGGTCCCCTACCATATAATATCTTCACAAATCCCTTACTTCCTCCTGTCCCTACTCCATGCTTATACGTTCCACAAGGGTCAGTGATTGGTCCCCTACCATATAACATCTTCACAAATCCTTTACTTCCTCCTGTCCCTACTCCATGCTTATACATTCCACAAGGGTCAGTGATTGGTCCCCTACCATATAACATCTTCACAAATCCCTTACTTCCTCCTGTCCCTACTCCATGCTTATATGCTCCACAAGGGTCAGTGATTGGTCCCCTACCATATAACATCTTCACAAATCCCTTACTTCCTCCTGTCCCTACTCCATGCTTATACTACACACAAGGGTCAGTGATTGGTCCCCTACCATATAACATCTTCACAAATCCCTTACTTCCTCCTGTCCCTACTCCATGCTTATACGTTCCACAAGGGTCAGTGATTGGTCCCCTACCATATAATATCTTCACAAATCCCTTTCTTCCTTTTGTCCCTACTCCATTTTTCTTCCCACAA